>NC_141350.1:32838295-32845795 GCF_057382095.1 Aulonocara sp. 'chitande type north' Nkhata Bay
TTGTACTTCCTCCAGCATTCCAAACCTCTCCTCTAGGTATTATAGGAATTGAGACAACCTTCAGCATGGTGCACTGAGATTGATTTCCAGGTCACAGGAGGGATTAGCGAGGATAGAGGAAGTGAAAAATCAGAAAACATAGAAAGTAAAAACGGTCTCTTACTCTAATGTCGTCCACTGAAACCATTACAGTTATTATGGTGAGAAAACAGAGAAGAAAAACCTACAGCAATGAAACCAAAGAAATACTAAACACACATGCTGAAGTAAATGTGGGCAGGCTTTAGGGTTACAGATCAGGGCATGCTCTAATGTGTCAATTTGGATTTTGTCACTATGAAATGAGGACTTGTAGTAAAACCAGCTTCACAAACAAATACGTTGTGTATTCACCGCATCTACAAACACACAGCCAACACTTCCTTCCCATCTTCTCAGGCACCGTGGTGAGTGTGTGTGTCTAATCCCCGTCCTCTCCCTCTCTCTCTCTCACTCACACACATGTTCACTGAAGTGTGCAGAAACATGAAGCTCCTCTCTTTCCCTCTTCGGCACGTCAGAAGCATTTTGCCGGGTGATTAATCGTCGTGGCGAGCGTTCGAGCCCCGCGGGTGGCCCGGGGGCGTCGCCACGATCCCTGCACCTGCCACTTTGATCCAGTGACCCCCCCCTACTCTCACACTAACCCCCCACCCTCATTTCAACCCCCCACCCCCCACTAGATGCACAAACAATTATGCGTTCATACAAAATGAACAGGTTATTGTAAACTCCCTTTTAGGAGGGATACATACTTTCACATGTTATACTCCTAACATTAACCACACACAACCTCGAAATTTTATCATTTGCAACCTGTGCACTCCCTGTGAAGAGAAAAAAGACATAAGAGAGCTTTGAATAATGCAAATATGCAGTACTCTTAATCTTATCTTTAGTTCTTTAGTTAGTTTTTGTTCTCATTTATATAGATCTGCATGAGGATAAGTGAAGTTATCCAATAAGTAAAAGAATATGAAATGCTGACATGTTGACATGAAATTGAATGATAATCATTGTAATCAATAATAATGAATGGAGCTAATTGACTGCTAATTTAGTCTGGAGTAGGCAGGCTGAGGTATCTAGCTGCTCCTGTTAGGTTTGGTCAAGGGTAGATACAACTCCACAAAGACCAGTAAACTTTGAAGCTACAAAGAAAACAGGTCCAGTGGAGCTCACAGCACAGACCTTAGACAGATGGATGCAGCTTCCATGCCTGGAAAGTGAAGCTAGTGTGGTAGAGCCTCAAACCTTCATTGTTTTTAGTGGCCAGCAGGGGGGCAACTCTCAGGGTCTTAAATCCACTGACTTTGTATTTGGTGAATGTGCGCCCTTTGTAAATTAACTATCTAATGGACATTGGGTTGTGTACGTGAATCTTGCAGTCATGAAAACAGTTTTCTTCAGTGTCATTTAGAGTCACTTCACTCACTCGCCTCTAAGTTTAGATAAATTGAACTCAGTGGCCAAAAAAACCAATAGGAAACAGTCATTTTGTCTTTCATTGCTAAAAGTCTCGCACATTTACCCAACAAGCAGAAGATTCCTGGTTCGATGCTGGTAGGAGACACAAATCCCTTTGGAGTTGTGCCAGAAAGAAATCTGCGAAATCAAACGTGCTGCTGTGGTGACCCCTTTAAATAAGGGAACAGCCGAAGCAAAGGTTTATTGAAAAGCCCCAGTTGGAGAGTTAATGAAACAAAAGAACAAAGAAAATCAGCCCGTACATATGAAGACCTGGAAAATTCATATTAAAAGAAATGAAATCATTTCACCGTAAATGCAGCATCGCTCTATAGAATTTAGATCCACAGTAAAATCCTCTTCATGTAGGTTCATAGACTTGCTGGCTGATTCTTTTTTCCCTTGCACTAAATTATTTCTTTGTCCAATTTATTATGCTGTTAAATAGTCCTGCAAACAGACCACTGGCTTCACTGAAAATGAGAATGAAACTCATGCCTATCTTGTATTTGCCGTGGTCTCATATTGTGGTTTTGTGCTGAGCCTTTGGTGGAGTTATGCTTCTATTCGAGTAAGATTTCATTGCAGGCTTTTGCTTCTTCCTGATGGTGTAAAATGATGGACGACTTTTGGACATTTTCAGACTCCCAGGACAAGTTTCCTGTCTGTGACATGCTCTGCTCTCCCACCACCTGAGTTGGAGGAGAGCGAGCATGTGTCTCAAGCCCACATTACATCTGTTACACCACAACGTGTGCGTATGTCTGTTGCACCACCAGTTACCATGCGAGTGTTTTGTATTTACTCTTGGTGGTAGTGAGTGTGTGTGTGTGTGTCACAGATGCCATTTGTTCTGAAATCAGCAGCTGGATCCTATGTTCCCGGTGGGACTTGTGTCTACAACAGACACACACATACACACAGTGTCAGCCGCTAGCCATACCTGTGGACACACTCACACACACATGCATGGGCAGATGTCATGTGGGACAGCTTGCTTGTATTTATGTGCGTCTTGATGGATCTGGAGGTGAAGCAGTGGTGTGTATGTGTACGTTTCTGTGGATATTAGCAGAGCTGAACTGCTGACCATTAACATATGGAGCAGATTATCTGCATACAGTGTGCACAGGTAACACACACACACATCCACAGATTTTATTTTAGAAACAAGTCCTAGGAAGTTGTTTCCCTGGTTCAGAGTTCACAGGGTGGAACAAACTTAACCTGTAAAACTTTCTTTTCCTTTTTTTCTCCCAAAAAAAACCAGCCATAAAACCCCCTAAAAGTATACTGCAGCCACCAGCTGCTAACATCAACATGCGAGCGTGTTACTTTGTTCATGGTACAGCTGAGAATAGTGTACAATATATTTATAAGAAGTCTCCTTCATTATAATTAAGTTAAAATTCTGATAGAATTGTGGAAATAAATGAAATACAGTGTTATATTGTCTTAAAACATAATTTCCTGCTTTTACTGATTATTTGACTACTTTATTAGGAAAACCTTGTTACTACGACTGGACTCTTTTTGCCTTCATTCTTCATGGAATAGATTCAACAAGGTGCTGGAAATATTCCTCAGAGATTTTGCTTGCATCCATGGTGCAAACCTTGCATTCCACCTCATTGGATTGAGATGGGGTGACTCTGGGGGCCATTTTAATACTGTGAATTCATTGTCATGTTCAATAAACCAGTTTAAGAAACCATGTGCATTATTGTTCTGGAAGCAGCCATCAGAAGATGGTTAGACTGGGGGATGTAGCATTTTCTGAGTGCAGCAATAAAGGGATGGAAACAGGACATTCCAGAAGCTAAATATTAGCCTGCTATTTCAAACCACTTTTGATGTGTTTTGGGATCATTGTCCTGTGCAACATCCTGCTGTGTCAATCACGTAGCTGCTGATTAGAGGTTAAAGAATTAGGAGATAGCCCTCCTTCATCATTTCATTCACTTTGCAGTACCACTGATAGCAAAACAGCCCCAGATCATGATGCTACCACCACCTTTCTTGACAGCAGATACAGTGTTATTAGTTTTGAACACCTCATCTTTCTTCAAAATACCTCTTGTCATTGTGGCCACATAGCTCAATCTTTGTCTCGTCTGACCATAAAACTTTTCTCCAGAAGGCTTGTCCATGTGGGTAGCTACGAATTTTAGTTAAGTTTCATGGTGTCTATTTTGGAGCAGGGTTTCTTTCGTGGTCGGTATCCTCTGAGTCCATGCCAATATAAAACACTCTTCACTATGGACAGTGATGCTAGTGTTTCAGCAGTTTATTGTTCACAGCAGGTTTGAGCCTTGGTGGTTCCTGTGTTGTTCCTGAACATCCTCACCAATTTACTCTAATCTGAGGGTGGCAGTTTGGATTTTTTTCCAGACTTTTGCAAAGTGAGGACAGATCTGAGCAACTCGTTTTAACTGATGATCTTTGAATTAAAGATGTATGAATACAATCATTCCATCCTGGAAAAAGAACAGTTCAAAGAAATCATTAAAATGGCTAAATTACTGTTACATTTGTGCACAAGATGACTGTATGTAAAATACCTAAGGACCTGGAGCCTGTAGCATGGTACCATATGGCCATCTCAACACCATTGTCCCGACAATTAGGACCACAGGCTAAAGTCCTGCTAGATCTGGAGCATGAGCAGAGAAGGGACTAGAAAGAAACAAAGATATAGTCAAAAGGTATTATAAAAATATTGTGTAAAGACATCACAAAGAATATATATATATGTGTATATATATATATATATATATATATAAGAGAGTCTCAGCGTGACAGAGAAAAAGGAAGAGGAGAGGAAGTGAAGGGAGGGGATATAAAAATAATAATAATATATATATTTATATTTATTTATTTTTTTAAACTAGAAAAGTGACTAAGCGGGCTAAACAATGTTTAGCCAATTAAGCATTGCAAAGGAGTCCATGTGCACAATGAGCCACCCATGACTGAGTGCAGAGACAGAGGCAGAGTTGCCTAATTACAGCCTAAAGAGACCGGAGTCTTCATAAGAGCGGAAACTGAGTGAGAAAGGAAAACGGGAAGAAAGGAAGTGATTTCTAGTCTTAGAAAGGAAAGAAAGGAGGAAGGATACCAAGATTTATGAGTGGATAGTATAGTCACTTCATAAATAATGAAACCTCCTCTCCTTTTTATACAGATGTTCCTGCTAATGTCTCTGTGAAATACCACCCCAAAAAGAGTGAGACGAACATTATTTACCTGTTGTGTTATGAAAAACCCACACAAATATGCACCAAGATACAGCTGTGCATAAACACAAAAATATAGAAAATATAGAAGCAAGGGGCAGAAGGTGAGTTATGACAGCATGTAAAACTCAACAACCCAGAAGGTGTATTAAAAAGTGTCACAAAACAACTCTGCTCAGGACTGAAAGAAAAAAAAATCTATGTAACACCAGTATTTTGGTTTTTTAGGTGGAATTAAACAAGATCTAAAAATGATCAAATCTAGCACCTGATAACAAGAAGTAGAAGTCAAAGGGTACTTATTAGAAAGGCATGAATACATATGAACTTGTGAGATTAAGCTCATCTGACTGTGGGTAAAAATGTACAAAAGTACTAAAGTTTATGGAGGCCACAGCGATGAGTCGAGAAACGCAGCATAAATATTGTAAAACAACTCACAGTTAACAAACCTGCAGTGCATTGTGGGAGTTGCAAACAGGTTTGTCCTTATGCTTATTCTGTCCTTCAGGATAATGTAATACAGATGCCGTTATTCTGGAACATCACTGTTACAACTTAGGCTGTAGCTAAAAACAGAACTAGGAGAGGGTACATGCTCCTGATAAGAAAACACAGTATGTCTCTGTTTGACCAGCAAGCAGCTAATAGCCTGTCTCTGTGACCATGATAGAGGCAGAACAAACGCACCCGACCCTTCTCAGCTCTCCACAAAATAGTTAAACCTTGAACAAATAAAGGAATTAAAGGAGTTTACTCTGACATCTTACACATCAGGTTATAACCCTAACCCTGCTTGATTCTATGTTCTAGAGCAGGGGTGGGGAACTCCAGGCCTCAAGATGTGTCCTTGATCCAACACAGCAGATTTAAATGGTTAAATGACCTCCTCTGGTAATGAACTGGTCATTTGATTCAGTTGTGTTGACTCAGGGTGATATCTAAAACCTGCAGGACACCAGCCATTGAGGCTTGGAGTTCCCCACCCCTGCTTAAGGGAAAAGCAAATTTGACTTTTTTTTTTTAAAGATGAGTTTCAGTTACAACACTTATTTTCTTTGATAAAGATCCAGTAAAAATAGAGTTAGAGATGGAGTCGTCACCAAAATACTCCAAAAAGATCAAGTAAGCTTTTCTTATCGTATTTTTCTTATCTTATCAAGTGGAAGGTGAAGAGAGTGATGCAATGTAAAAGTCACCTATGTCACACTAAAGTGACAAATTCCTACCCACTTATCTGTAGTAATTACGAAGGTTTCCAGCAGTTTAAAGGTCTAAAAGGTCTTGGGACCTTTTAGGGGTTAAGGTTTTCTTATCAAGGCTACAATCTAAGGTCTCTAGACGTCTTGTATTCCTCCTGCGAACTTCTGTGGTTGCTGTCAGAAACTTATCGCTACCAGCAACAATACATCCATCATAGTTTTTTTCATTTTACCCTGAGCTTAAACAACAGCAAGAAGTCGTCTAAAGGTGCATCCACAACTCACAAAGGATTGCCATAATAATATTTTATTCCAAAAAAACAGATGTTATTAGGACTTTATTGGAATCATGTTGCTTTTGTAGAATGAAGGTAAATTTCATTTTTGCAGCTGCTATCGCCAACATACAATAAAGGTACAATCAAAATATGTACATAAGGAGGACAGTGGTGGCAGTATCTTGTCCTCAAACACTGAGTATAATAATATCATGGAACAGTCTGAAAAATGGCCTTGCTTAATGACTCATCTCATTTCTCCTCTTCACATAGAGGAAGGATCCTAATGCATATTCTGTGGGCCCAAAATTACAGAAGCCTGAGCATCTGCGATCAGATTTCAAAGGCAGATGTCACTTTTATGTTTTGTCCTTAGCATGTGCAGATTCTGAGTCTTGTACTAAAGCCAAAAGGTTTAAACCTAAATCCAGTGTCATCTCCCTCTCAATCATGTTTCTTTCCATCTTCTTAAAACTTGTTTTTTTTTTGTAAATATTTGAACTAACTAGTTCATTCAGCATCAAGTTTCTCTTTACTCTTCTTTTTAGTGTTTCTACATGTGATCATGTTACTGATGCATGACCAGCTGAACAAAGTGACAACAAGTAAAGTGATGGACTGAATAACTGAACTGAGTTGTGTAAGGTGCACCATGTCCTTTCCTACAAATACTAGTACGGGAGACTAAAACAAACAGATCTTTGTCAACAAGTCAATAAATGTGATTGACATATAAAATATTAGATAAATGTGTCATAAAAAGAGTAAATAAAAATGAAAAGAATACTGAGTTTATTGTTTATTTTTTTATGCTAAACTAATGAAAAGTGAAAAAACAGGAGAATATAGAGAACTAGTGAGAATAAATAGTTCATCTCCCACCAGTTAAAAGCAGTTTGAACCTATTTAATGTTACGCATTAAATGTATATTTAGCATATTCATTTTACACATATGTGTGTGTAAAGTGGTAAAATTAATAATGCTGAACGAGTAAACTGATGGTATGTATCCCTACCCACCTGATGTATGAGGGTTATATTACAGTCCACTGGGGGGGAGGACAGGGAAGGGAGAAACTTCCCTATTTATCTTCTGCTGTGCTGCCTGGCACACATGTTTAGCCCGGGGTGACTGCAAGCAGGAAGTATTTCTAAATAAAAAAGAAAAAGAAACTCCCCCCAAAAAACAGGGCAATTCTAGAAAAATCACTGGCAGGGAAAAATCCCTCCCCCCTCGATGTCTTTGGCTGGGTCATTGCATAATTTAGTAATCAACT
>NC_141350.1:32850795-33028295 GCF_057382095.1 Aulonocara sp. 'chitande type north' Nkhata Bay
CATTCAGTGAAGCAAAGTTTTCCAGACAGGGAAACCCAAAAGTCAAAATACTGGGACTAGAAGAATGTGCGTTTTCATGGCAACCGAGTAAATATTTAACGGTGTTTGTTCAACTGGTGAGCTGATGGCTAAAGGCTCCGTCTCGCCCTCCTGACCCCTGTCTGCGTTTCAACCTGTCAGTCTGCTCGAGTGTCTGTTCCTGAGTGTTTCCATCCATCTGCATGTCTTTATCTCCATTTAGCTTGGGTCATGAATGCAATAAAAACAAAACATTTAACTCTGGTTAGAAGTGTATTTGTTGCTTCTCTACATGCTGATAGTTTCTCTGCGGAAAGATTCGCACAAAGCAACAAAAAAAGGTTAAAGTGGAGATCAGGGTTTGGGTTGAAAGACCTTTGTTTTGATGGCTGCTTCAGAGGGTTTGCAGACCCATCCATCCACCCCATCTGGCTTTGTCACCCCACTTTTTTTTGGTGGGCACTCTTTCTTTTGTGTGACACTGCTTAAAGAATCCAACCCAAGACTTGACTGGCTCTGGGAAAACTGCTCAATATACACAGATCAGCCAGAACATTAAAACCACCTGCCCAATATTTCAGGTTCTAGACAATCTTCTCACATGTGATCCAAAGACTTACAGCACAAACCAAAAACTTGTGCAGGGAGCAAATGTCTACTTCTCTTTCAAACTCATCCAGTTTAAGTAGAGGGTCATCGCTGGTGATAAGAATGGCAACCCAGTAGAAGAGTCCAAATTCTGAAGGCAGCGTATCAGCGTGACCAGCATGCCTGACATTTTTTATAATACTCAAAGCTTGAAATTTTCCAGCAGGATGAGGCTGTCAGCACACTGCTCTGAGGGAGAACACTCAGGAAACAACATGAACTGAACCTGAACATTGCGTGCTGGCACACCGAGCACTGAATTTTTTTAATCACACAACAACAGTACTGGCTCTCCACCTTCTCACCACATTATAACTTTATAATGCGATGCTCTGCTGGTATTTGCCTCCTTGTGAGTTCATCCACTTTCCCAAAATAAAGGTAAAGTTGAAGGACTGGACACACACTGGACGAGACCCTCTATACACGTCAGACATCAAATTCAAGGGGACAGAACAGGACTGGGCAATTCAAAAATTGTGGCGGTGACAGAAGTTGTTAGAGCAGACGATCATTGGGGAGTTTGGCTGAATTAAAATAAAGTATGGCTTTGATATTTATGGGTTCATTCCCAGCTTTGCGATCACATCTTGTACTGAGAAGGCCCGCTTTGTGCCACCAGAGCATATTTCATAAGATGTTGTGAAGTGTCCTGTGCTCTCTGATGTCAGGACGTTTACAGGGGTTCCTTTTTGTAACTGGTGTGGCTATTCGGTAAATCCAGAAAATCCTATGGATGTTTGATTGAAGGGTCAGCCCTGTGTGACCGCTGTTGGGTGGTGCGCGCTTGATCTGTGTTTCAGGCGTGTGGTACTTGCCTCAGTAACTTCCTTTTCCCAGCACAAAATCACATTATGAAGCCATGATTAATGTTTTTCAGCTGTCAGTGGTTTTAATCTTGTGCCAATGGACCTCTAATACCCTTAAGTGGCCAAACAAGTGCTTCCCTAACTTTCCCCAATGTGGTTACTTCAAACACAACCTGCAGCTCTCTCGGTTTGTTTTACCTAACTTTTAAACTCTTCTAAATTTAATCCACTGATTCATCATTTTCTTAGACTTTTTCTAAGATGTGGTAGAAAGAAAAAATCCCACAACTGTTGCATATCTGCGAAACAAGAAGCTACTCAACTTCTTAAAGGCGATCAAATGTTTTAAGCACCTTTCTTCTCTGTGGCTGTTTGTATGACCTTAAAATTTAACCCTGATCCCTGTATAGCAGGGCTGCCCAATCCCGGTCCTCGAGAGCTACCGTCCTGCAGCTTTTAGATGCATCCCTACTCCAACACAGCTGAATCAAATGGTTTGATTACCTCTTCAGCATGCCATCATGTTTGGCAAAGGCCTGATAACAAGCCATTCATTTGATTCAGGTGTGTGGGAACAAGGATGCATCTAAAAGCTGCAGGACGGTAGCTCTCGAGGACCGGGATTGGGCAGCCCTGCTGTATAGCATCACAGTAAAGAAATAGCCTGTGGCCGGTCAGTTTGACTCTCAGCCAGGCTGTGGATGGAGTTTTTTCCTTGCCACATGTGGACAATAAACGTGTCTCTTGACTTGAGCTGAATGAAGTAATGGTAGAAAGTTTAATTTGGAAAGAAATTGTTCCCACAATGGAGGAGGATGACTCAATCCACAACAGCTGCCTTAACTCACCCCTACAATATGTATGTGTGTGTGTGTGTGTGTGTGTGCACGTGTGTGTGTGTAAGAGAAAGAGGGGGATCAGATAGCTGAGCATATTTTCTCACCAGCTGACTGTATGGGAAATGGATTATCCCAAAACCTGCAGGTTTACATTTCATTACATTTCCTCCATAAAGCCACAACCTCAGCCTAATGTATCACAGTATCAGACCCATAGTTGAAGTTAATGGAAGGGGAGGCGCTGCAAGGTGCAAAGGTATTACAAATCATTTCCATGTTTTGATACAGACCTTTGTTTATTTGTTTGTTTTTAAAAGATTTTATTACCTTTTCCACATAGGTTTCTTTTTTTCAGATGTGCTCTGTTGTAACCTTTATCTGTTCTTATTTTGGCAGAATTTTACATGCGGGCACAGTCTGGAAGATGATCACCTTTGCATTTTTGTTTCAAGATTCTGTCTTGTGTCCACTGGATGGATGCAAGTGTGATATTCATTCGCTTCTTATCTCCAGTTTTAAGATAACTTGCAGGGTTTTTTCTGCTAGCTGTTTCATTTTCTTTACCAGCTTGAGATTGAACCAAAACAGTGAAGATGCTGTAAAACCATGTGGAAGTGGCTTTATTTAAAATGGCCAGCAGGGGGGTATTTTATTTGGTTACAAAAAAGTCTAGTAGTACTAAAGTCTATGAGAAAATAATGTTGCTGCTCCTGTGATTAAGGATTTCCGTAAATACTTTGTTTACAAGTTTAGGGTGTTATTTGCTAGTTTCAAGTCTTAATTACATAATTATATGTTACTTTTTTTTTTATTACAGTCCCACCTTTGGTCCAATATATGAAGCAGGATATTTTCCAGGTGATTGATGATGTTGCTACAGTATGAGCCTCAGTTTCTCCGTTAGATCCACTCTATGCTTCTCATGTTTGCTCTCATGAAACAACTACAGGCTTCACAAAGAGACTTAATTAACCACAATAAATGCAATGACAGTGGTTACAGCCATCTTTTATATACAGTGTATGTGCAAAACCAAACATGACTAAAAGCCTTTGCACAGTTTGACTGGCCAATAAATATTTGATCCTTAAATGTTTTTTGCAGAATAACTGGCAACAGTAGGAAACATGAGTAAAGAAATACTGTTTACAGCTGAATTTGTATGTTTTGCCATAGACGTGGGATGGACTATTCTTGGTGGAGTATGACTATATTTCTTTTTACTTTAACAGATTCAATCTAAATTTTAAATTCAAAAACACATTAGATTATAGAGCGGTGGAGAAAAGAAGCCTTTTGGGTGTGATATTTGCAAACTTGGTAGAAGGGCATTACCTATTTCACTAAGAAGTCTTACATTTAATCTGTGCAATTGTGTTTTCATCGCATCTAACATGTCTAACATGTGGTGTTAATGTGACAGCAGCTGGAGGTCAGAGGTGAACACACGTGCACACACACACACACACACACACACACACACACACACACACACACACACACACACACACACACACACACACACACACACACACCTTCCTCCAGAGCAGCAAGCTGCACCTGCAGTCTGACAAATGTAGCAGCATGGCTGTGTGTGCATTTATCAAGTTACAGCTTTTTTATAAATTTGTCTATGTCGTCTTTAAAAGTGAGAAAACAAATCAAATGAAAACACAATGACTGGATGGATGAATGAACTAAAAGAAGTAGCAGAGAGAAAGTGGAATTTGAGAAGGAGGGAAGGGCTGTGCTCACCGCGAAGATCTGGCCCTGCATCTATGAAAGGACTTCCCATCCAGTGCACACACACTCAGAAATATATATATAAATTCCTGTGTAAATCTGCCCATGCAGGTGAGGTTCACAGTAATGTGGCCTCAATTTAAACACAGATGTTTTTGTTTTGTTTTATTAGACAGAATTGAATCTGATTTTGGTGAAATGTGTTATCAAATTTTAATGAACATCTTTTTTTGTCCTTTTTTGCTGTGAGGAAAAGGTCTGTCATCAGTTGGGGGTTTGCGCCCTCTGCTCTGGGTAATTAGGCGGTGGTAATTAGGGAGGGGCAAGTGCTGCTCTGTCCTGCACCACCAACCTTCCTGTCAACTCTTTTGGGAGCAATGAGGGCAGGTGGGGGGGCTGGTGGTACAGTCCAATAATCAAAAATATAAAAACCTATTATTAAATGATATAGTTAAGTACTACACATTGAAGCACCAAGCCTAATATTTATGTTTAGTTTCCCTTTATCATTTGTTGATGGTTTATTGATACTGAGATACGTGTGTTCGTTGATATTCAGTTTTAGTCAAATTAAAAAAATAAAAAGCATACGACATTATTTTGTTATCAGAAAAACAGTAAATTCTTTCTATTTTATTATGTTTTACACTGCTGGTTATCATATTTGTATTAAATTAAAGGGTCAACGTTTACAGTTCTTTTTTGAATAAGCAGGTTTTTTAAATCATGTCTCATTCATCTCGCTCTTATTGCTGTGCTGTGTGTGTCATGCCGAAGAGCACTGACGCTGTGCATGTGTGTGTTTTTGAATCCAGAAATTAATTCATGAAAAACATCTTAGCAATTAAAAAAATCATGTTTTATTTATTTTATGTCCTCTGCAGTTTGCCTGCTCTAAATAAGGTCATGACCCGCTGGCTGATCGCTGTCCACAATCTGCTGTTCTGCAAATCAAAAGGTGAGAGGTCACTCTGATCAGAGCTGCTTTCTGCAGCTCCACTTCTACTCATGAAATTAATTAGAATTTAATCTATAGAGTTAATCAAATGTAATGAACTGAGGCCAGAGCAGAGGAACAATCTGGAATCGTCTCTGTGGAGGATTAAAGCCTCGCATAGTTTGCCTCTGATTATGTGACATCATTATAGTGACTGCTGGGTTAAGCTGAGGTCATCTCTGGTTGGTTTAGTTTTTGGTGCAAAAACTTAGCTTTGTTGCCAAATAGTTTAAACTAAATAGATCTTATCCATTTCTGAAAAGGGTGGTAAAGGAGGGTGTGTAAAGTGTAAATAAAAGCAATCATTTGCAAATCGTTTAAGTGCAATATTTAACTGAAAATAATAAAAAGTGATTAGGATTAGGGCCTTGATGTCATTCAGTCTGAAGCGTATGCATACTGCATCTAGAGGTGATCGATCGTTTGCTCTAGTTGCACCGGAGCTGTGGAACAATCTCCCGATTGGCATCCGGGCGTCTGATTCTATTCATTCTTTTAAATCACAGCTAAAAACATATCTTTTTAAACTTGCCTTTTCTACCAGTTAAATGCTGGCTTGCTTGCAGTGACCTATTGACCTATTGTATTAAATTCTCTGCTATCCATTATTAGTGTCTTTTATCATGGTGGTACAGTCTTACCTTGCTATAACCTATGTGCTGCAGTTTACTCTTATTGGTGGCTTTTATCTGTGAACATAATTCGTTACCTTTATGTATTTGATGTTAATGTGTGAACTGTTTTATTTTTTATTGTTTTATGTAAAGCACTTTGGTATGCCCAAGGCTTTTAAATGTGCTCTATAAATAAAGATTGTTGTTGATTGTTGCATGTTGTGTGAAGGACCCAAATGCAGACTCTCAGGCAGCCAGAGATGATCTCAGAGTGAGACATTTATCATTTTCCTGTTTGCAAAAACCTACAATATAAACAATAAGTCCAAAAAGGGAACGCTGAAGACTAAAAACTACAAGGAGACACACGCCGGGAATGAGAAACACTATTGCTAGGTGAACAAACACAGGAAGCTGGGACAGCTGGGCTGAATGAGACACAGCTGAACTAAGTCACAGAAGATGTGAAAGTGACGAAAAACTAAAAAAAGCAAAGCACAAGGATTCACAAAATAAAACACGAAGTGAGATAACTAACTGGGAAAACAGACACATGAATCAGCTAAATAAGGAAGGATAAGAAGATAGGATGCCGAGGAAAGAATTAAAATCTAAAGCAACACAGACTAAAGAATAGGGTTCAATACACCAAGGGAGAAAAATCATGAAAACATAGAAACATGAAACAAACACAGAGTCAAACAATATATTTCAATAAACAAGGATAGAAATGCAAAGCAGGTTTAATGACCCCAAATCATGACACATGCTTTGCTTTGACACTTGATTGCTTTTTGCCGCCCTTTGTTCTTTACCCAAATACCATTTAAGAATAAGTAAGTAATGTTGCAAAGACGCGGGGGATCTCAGCATCTACCCTACATAACATTAACAACAACTCTCCCGGTGATGGAACATTTTAACATATAAAAAATAAATAAATAAACACGATTCAGAAATGACGCTACCTCTGTTGGGTCTGAGCTCCTTTAAGATCATTTCACGAAAATTAAAACATTCATGTGACTGACCAATGGAAATTTGGAATGACTTTTCACTAAATTAGACATGCATGTCAAAGAGGAGACTATCCAGCTTGCACTCAGTGCACAGTTCAACAGTTCGTGGCAACTTGCACATCTGTGAGGGCACCACTAATGCTGAATGGTGTGTAGACAGGGTATGGAGCAACATATGCTGCCAGGCAGACAACGCCTTTCTCAGAGAAAGCTTTGCTTATTTCAGCAAGATGTGATAAGGCCACACGTAATGTTTTTTTAGTTTCTTTTTCTGTCTTTTTTTTTAAGTATTGGTGAGAGTTTAAAATAAAGTTTTAAATCAGCATATATTTTCAGAAAAAGGAGTTTCTTTGGAAATCAGTTCATGATTAAAAGCAGAGGAATACTTTATCTTTAACTTAGGTCACATTATGTTAAGCTACCTCGCTTTCCTACAATTAGAATAATCATGGATCATTCACTTTTCCATACATCTTCATGGAGGGTTAGAGCCTGTCCCAACTATCACAGGGTGAGAGGGAGGTACAGTACACTAAGAGACAGAAGATTGTGAATTTTTATTTCCCGTTGAGCGCTCAGCTGCCAATAAATGCCATAGGATTATCTATATGTCTCAGCAGGAAGGGAAAAACGGTCAATGTCAACTCTGAAGTAGAGCCTTTTCATAAAATCTGACCTGATCTCCAAAAAATTAAATAAAATAAACTGCACAAGAATATCACCCATTCACTGTTTTGATCCAATCAATGGTCAGGTGGGTTACTGTCACTTTTGTCCCTGAAACTTTCCCCTTCATCTCTTCTTCTTCCTCTTGTTCTTTCTCTCTGATGGACTAATTATTGTCGTTGTTCTGCCACTCGCGCTGCTGGCTGCCAAATGGAATTAAAAACCAATTATTGATAAATGAAGAGTGGCTTTAGCTGTGTGTGTGTGTGTGTGTGTGTGTGTGTGTGTGTGTGTGTGTGTGTGTGTGTGTGTGTGTGTGTGTGTGTGTGTGTCTGGAACCGAGCCTAGACCAGAGTACTACATCTGTCATCCAAACGCCGTGACAACCACTCATGTGTGGCGTCGCATCCTGTGCATTCAACACACACATCTGCACAGCCACGCCTTCACTGCAGGAGAGTGAGTGTGCGTGTGTTTGTGTATGAAACATGTTTCACTGTGCATCTGTGCCCTCATATGTGTGTATGGTGCATGTCTGTGACATTTTAGCATGCACATATGCACATGTGTGCAGATGTGTGTGCAGGTGTGTGTGCAGGTGTGTGTGTGGGCAGGTGTGTGTGAGTGAGTCAGGTTTGATTCTGTCTATGAGTGAGTTTTCGTTGTGTGTTCTCTTTTTGTGTGACAGATTGACATGCTCACAGATGGTGGATGATGAACATATGAATTTCACTTCACACTTTATATGTTGACGTGACAACAGTGTTAAAGCACATATGATGGCATTTTCCTTTTTCAAACAAAGTTTATTGATCTGTGTAGAGGTTTAGATCACTGTTGATCACAAGATTTGGGATAGAAGATGTAAAAGTGGACTGTGACATGTCGCGTTTGCCTCCTCAGGCAGTCTAATAATAGCTGTGTTTTAGAGAAAGTCCTTTGAGACAAACTTGATTTTCTATAAACGGCTTGTTAAATTTAAATTTGAAGAAGGAAGAATGATGGAAGTTTCTATAAGTGAAGCTCAAAGACTAAAATTTCAAATTGTTGTACATGACAATGAAATAAATTAAGCATTTAATCACAAAAAGATAGAAGAAAAAGCATAAATGTCAGTATATCGCCTGATAAGGACATGCCTGCAGCCTCAGTTGGAGGGGTGTAAGTCTGTGATTTCCTCGGCATGTTTTTGCTGTGACTCATCCTGCCAGTGCTGGTACACGTGTGATTAAGCGGTTAGGCTGGCATTGGATTGGTGAAGTTTCTTTCTAATTCCTAAAGCCCTTTTAAGATGCAACATAATCAAGCCGGAAGTGAAAAAGTAACGTTCAATGCTTCATGACATTCATGAAAAGGAAACTCATGTTCACATACACCCCCACATGATACCAACCACACAACCTCCCACACCCACAAAAATAAATAAATAAATAAATTCCCATTCAGCCACACAAATCAAGAGATTAAAGGTTGTGACATTGACCATAAAGAAGAGTTAAACACGTTTATTACATGTGTCTTTGATAGAGAAACTTCACTGCAATGTGTAAATTCATATAATGATTAAAGTAAAACTGAAGAAAGCAAAAATGTCTTATTTTAAGCTGCTTAATATCAAAGATGAGAAATCTTTTCGATGAAGCACTGAATGCGCTTCGGTGTTAATTTGTTTTGATGATAGTTTCAGTTGTCTAATCTGACTAGAAATTTGTCGATCCATTTACCTAGAGTAAAAATCTTTAAATTTACTTTAAAAACTGTTGTTATTTATTAAAGATTGTAGTAACTTTACAAGCACATGCTCTGCTGCAGTCCGCCGACCCATCCAGGGTGCAACCTGCTTCTCACCCAACAGTGTGTGAAATAGTCGCAACAGTTAATCTAACGATTTGTGTTTCTGGACACAAAATTTCATAGAATTTCCCAGCATGCTTTGTGGCCTTAAACAAGACTCTTCTTTGGTCTGCTCACACATGTACTGATTTTTGACTTTTAAAGGTCCAAAAAAGATTGCTGCCTTTGATACCAAGGTTTGAGTTGCAGAAGTCACAAGTCAAGATTTTCACACATAATTTGAATTTCTTTTAAACATGGTAAGTAATTAAAACATTTTGCTTGTTTCAGTTTAAGCATTGACAACAACTTGGTTAGGTGTAGAAAAAGCTTGTGGCTTAGGTTAAAAAATAGCAGTTGCCACATTTTTTAAAGCTTTCTTGATCGCTGTGATGACACCTCTCTGCTTTCTCTGAACAAATTATGTGCTTCTGACATGAAATATCCTTCCTGCTGAAATACATTACTTACAAACGCATGCTCACTGACACACACACACAAACACACACGCTGACAGTTCTCACTGAAAATGAGAACTTTTTCTTGACTATTTCACTTTTTTTCAAGACTGAGCTGAACAGCTGTGAAAGGCTCAGTTGCCCCATCACTCCCAGCCTGAACCGGATAAACAGTTGAGAAAATGGACTGATATTTGCACACATTTAACAGTTAAGGTAATATTTACAATGATTTCTTGTATTTTTCAGGGTTTGAAGTTTCTTTTTAGATAATTTCCTGCTGTGTGTTGACAGTAGTCATCCTCTTTCATTCCAGTTATGTTTCCTTACACTCTCCTTCTGAGAGTGAAGTGAAGAAGGCTGTCTATAGTCGAAGGCTCCTCCAAATGCGGCCGACAAATGCGTCCTCCTTTTCCCTTGATCAGAAGGACGGGTTGGGTGTATCTTTTGTGGCCCATCATATCCCAGCATTCATTGGCAATCAGAGGTTGAAGACAATATTTTGGGGAAAATGGCGGACTGTCGAAGCAAAGCGGTCCAGAAATAAACTTTTAAAAGTAAGTACTGGGTTTTTAATCTTACTAAAAATATCCAGCAGAACAAATGTTAGCATAATGAAAAGTCTTAAAAAGTTAAACTTAGCTAACCTTCGGCTAAATTACATGACGTTAGTGATATCGCCAATTAACGTAGCTCGGATCATACAAGCTTTGGTTAGTTAGTTTAGTTTTCTGTTGAAGCAGGGTCTGTTTGGCGGTGTGAAGCCAAAAGTACTAAAACGTTTTAGGTTAAACTGAGCAGAAGCTTCACCAAATATCTGGCCCGTGAACTGTGGTGAGGAAATGGACTCGGGTAGGCCGGGTCCTTCAAAGGATGCAGGCCCTGAATTTGGACAAAGCCTTCATTTTACTTCCCCGCCTTCCTGATTACCAGTCCCACCTAGTGTTGTATCACCTTTGCTCAATCATGACTCATCACTCTTTGCAAAGTTTCAAGTTTTATATAGGCTTTTTTTCTTTTCTTGCTGTGTTTCTTCTATTTTCATGAAACTTTTTCTCAGTTTAGAAACCTTTGTTTCTATAAGATGGTGGATTAAATGTCTACATTAAAAAAAACAAACCCAAAACACCCCATATGACGATGACCTGAAATTCTCCATGAAGACCAACATAAAAAAATATAAAATTGATGAGGATGATAACTGGATTAATGCACACGCACTTAGTTTTAAATATTACCTCGTGCTTGGGCATGAACAGCAAATTATTATTAATCCCAGTAATAACGGCTTCACCATGAATCCATCAACTGATCTTTATCTGTGAGAGCAGGGCTATTTTTAGAGCTGCTGTTAGGGAATTGGGATGTGTGTATGTGTTTCTAAATGTATCTATATATATACGTATAATGGTGTGTGTCTGTGTGTATATTTGTGGGGGTCGTGGGACCAGAGTTGTTTTCCACCAAATACTTTTGTAATTACATCTGCGAGGGGGGGAAACACGTTATCTGAGTTTGCTAGTGGCCGACGGCGAACGCTTTGAAATACAGATCCTCTTCAGTGCGGCGACGCCAAAATACTGGTAATAACTGCTGATAAACAAGGCAAGTGTAATTGCATCTATTTGCATTTTTAAATAATGCCGCTGAAAAATAAATGTGTTTGCTGTAAACAGTGGCTGCTAGGTGTAAACTGCAAAGAGGAGCGTTTTTTTCTTGGGGTTTTTTTTCAGCATTTCCACTTGTTTTCATTTCAGATTATCTTTTCAGCTTTTAATAAGATGATATATTATCTCATTATTTCAAGGATTAATATTTGTATTGTTTCAGAGGTTAAAGGCAGAGAGTGGCTGCTGTCCTTCAAAAAGTTAGAAATGCCTTTCACTGACAAAAACATTTTGTTTGCATTTTTTTTTCCTAATTTTTGCTTTCAAGAGACACAGAGCTTGCAGGTTAGCGTGGCCCTGAAACTATGAATCTGATTGATGTGATATCAATGCTTACTTTGAACTTTCAAAACTTCCACAATTAAAAAGGAAAAACGGAAATTCCACATTACTGCCTAAAGACGACCTTCTGCAGACAACTTTATTCTATATCATAACCTGCAGCTGATTAAATGTGTTTTTCCAGGTTGACCAGCTACTGACCATGTACTTCTATATATGTACTTCTATATATACACATATATTCTGTATTTTTGTAATAGGACTAAAAAAAAAGTGTTTTGACCAATTAAAACCATCAGTGCCGAGTCAGTGGAGCCCAGGATATTTCTTGCAACTCATATTTGCTGTGCGGCTGGCAATCATTAAATTACAAGATAGTTTAGACAGTTTCAAGATGCATAATGACACACCAATGTGCAACCTCCAAAGAAGCAGTTTCTCAAGGTGTCATTGAGTCAGGCTTGAGTGGCACTGTGTTAAAATACCCAACTTTACAGTATTAAAAGGATGCTTACAGTCTGGTACAAAACAAAAAAAATCTGGCCTCTATGGATATTATTGCCCTTCATTATCCACCTTGCTGTTACCACCTTGAGTCACTGGTCCTAGTCCTTTTCACTGTGTGTGTGCTGCTGGAGCCTTCATTTTTAAAAATAAATTGTTTGACTAATATTGCGGTTTGCTATGAGGTACAGACCATCCTGGAAGCAGAATCAGTTTTATGCCAAGTTTGTACAGGAACAAGGAATTTGTTACTTTGTCATATACAAAGCAACAGTGGTACAGAATATAATGTTTGGTGTTGTAGTATTTTACCAGACCAATACTTAGTGCTAATCAGTCAGTCTCTGCCTTGCACCCATAGTTAGCTGTTTAATAGCTTATTAGCCAAACTTATCATCCATATAAAGTTCTGGCAGTAAACGTGTTGGTGACCAAACACTAATACTGAAGCTTCAAAATGTGGCTTTTCAGAATGGCCAGATTGTTGTTTGCAGGTTTTTTAAAAAAAACCAAAGACATGAAATAAAAACTAAACAAAAAAATGTCCAGTTACCTTTGTGGGAACCAGTGTGATATTAGACTTTTGGAATGATGCATTGTTTTCAAAGTTGAAACCTTTGACAGGCTCTGTACAAAAGGACAATGAACTGTTTTGGGTTGCATGGAGTTCCTTACACTTCTTTAGGGGATAACCTAATTCTCCCTCTGCCCCTAAAGAGATCATCAGGGAACTGGTAGTTGTTAAGAGATTAAGAAAGAGGTGGGAAATTAATTTGCGCAATTAATTTTCCTATGGGACTATATGAGAAACTGGGACTGTTGTGGAGGGCAGCACCAATAAGATGAACTGAATTCTGGTCAGCATCAATTGCCCACCCCTGGATTAAGACATAGTTTTGGATTGGAGACAAAGTCATGGCAGGGGAAACACTGCTAAATTTCATTCAAAATATGACAACTGCTCATCTGGAAAAACAAACCCTGTTGTGCCCTTTCGTGGCTCCTACAGACAGACAATCATTTCTCAGTTATCAGTTTTTTGTTGTATTTGATAGTGTGAATAAAATTTAAGCAATCAGACGGGGAAAGGTATCTGAACAACAAGACGCGGATTATAGTAGAAGGTCCATGTCTTTACTGACAGAAGAACTTCAAACTCTGCTAAACAGCATTCATACTTCCATCTCCATGTACCTCCCCCACTTATCCTCTTATGTCTTTGCATGCTCACATATCTAATTTCTCTTTCATCCTTCTTCCTTATCTTCTGCTCCATTACTTCATTTTCCTTTCTTTTTCCCTCTCTCTCTCCTGTTCACCGTACCTCTCTGATTCATCCTTCTTTTTCATTCTGTCAGTCTTTTTCATTTCTTCCTTTCTCGTCTCCAAATGTGCTCTCTTCTCATTTCCACTTTTGACTTTTTCATTATATCTTTCTCGCGTCATTTTCCTCCAAAAATGTCTGTTTTGACATTTCCTTCCTTCCATCTTTTCCTCCTTCACATGTAGCCTATGTTATGACAGGGGTGTGGGTGTTGGGTTTGGTTTAATTAATACCACAGCATCTCCCAGCTCTGCTCCCCTCTCCGGCTCCGGACATTAATCAGAGGTATTTTCGGGGGAAGCGCGGCGGCGCAGGTGCAGATCGTCGGGGGCAGAGAGAGAGAGTCAGATGATGTATGGAAATACACGGCAAACCCTGATCCGGCCGTCCAATCATCATCCATCACCACCCGGTCGCCGGGCGAAACAAGCTATTCCCGCCAATGGAAAAAAGGGAGGCAACGGATTTAACGTCCAGCTTTATCAGGACAAACAAGGTGGACGGTTTGTAAATGGGACGACGGAAAGTTCCTGCATGTCCATCTGGACACACACATTGTGTTCTTTAATGATTTCCTACATTTCACAGGATGCAGAATTCTAACTGGAAACTCAAAACATATCTAAATGCTTCTGTTTCAGACCAAAGAAAATTCTCTAAAGCTCTGCACTGAACACACAAAAAGTTCTTCTGAACATATCTTTAAAATCTTCTGTTGTGTTTATTGCTTCCATAGTGTGTAAAAAATGTGAAAAAGACTTTATAAAGTTAGTTTTTCTTGACTTCTTGTTGAAAGGCTGATACTTCTACCCTAATTTAGAGTCCTGATTAGGCAGATTTTACACACACAAAAGCCTTGAATATCCATTTGCAATGTCAAACACAGACCCACCAGCTTTCTTGCACAAAATATGTATAATGTATGTCTGAGTCCATGTGTTATTCACAGTGAGCAAGTTGGCGACATGTGCCCTGTCTCATTTAAACTCTATCAGCATCCTAAACCCAAACAAAGGATTTCCAATAGTGAGAACATATCTGAGCCTAATGTTTCCTGTTGTGTGCTGCATGTGAGAGAAAACACTGAAAACAGTGTTATTGTTCACCATAAACAACATTACTATGCTTAACCTCCAGCGCTATGTTTTTCCTTGGACTAGAAAAACATGCTACTCTTTTATAGTAGCTTTGCATCAAAGACATTTCAAAGTATTCTTCATTTATCTTTTATTTACCCTTGGTACAGTTGCTTCTTTCGTATTCTGTCTGAAACAAACCATTATTCAGTTTAAGCCATCTTTCTTCTGATTGGCTGACCCTCACAAGCCAAAGGTTTGAACACGAGGTGGGCGGTGCTTCTGTGCTTACAGCCTGATTTCTGTGCCTGAGATAATCATATTAAGTATATCATATATAGCCAAGAATACAATGGGATCAATAAAAGGGCTGACAGGGATTTCTAATCCTCGTTATTTTAATCTTAATCTTGAGTTTCGCTTGCTATAATAACTTTATATATACAACTCTGAAAAAGTTCCAAGTATATTAATCCAGCTGTTAAATAGTCCCCAGAAAATGCACTTCCCCTTTTGTAAATTCTAAAAAGTTGCCAGCTATTTAAGCTGAGTGCAACAGACCAGGACACCAGACGACGTCACGTGGTTGGTTTTGGTCTTTTCTCCATATTTGTTAGCTAAAAGGAAAATCTAAAGGAACAGCGGCCTTTAATTATAACTGAAGACAATTACAGCGTTGACACAGTCAGATAAAATGTTTCACACCACTGGGCCAGATCAGGGTTGAGGACAAATTAATTAAATCTGACGTAGAGTAAATTAATTGTTGATATTACTAATTATCATATAAAGGATGATGGTGATGGTCATGATTAGAGAAACAATGAAAGGACAATAACAAGCAGCGGGCGACAGATAACTGCAATGGTAATTGCTACACCAATAATGTCAGCGTTATCTGATTAATTATGATAATGTTGTTAAACCAATCGAAAACACACAAAAATATCTTTCTCCCTCACGATATATGAAGCAGCTCATCTGTGAACATCACTGAAATTCAAGGATTTTTACTTCCTCTGGGTTTTTTTTTTTCCCCTTTCTAATGCAGAGTGCTAATACACTTCAATGCAAACACACTCTTAGGTGTGTGTGTGTGTGTGTGTGCGCGCGCACGTCAGGTCAGGCATGGTGAATGCAGATCAAATATTTCTGGTTAATTGGGAGGTTTAGTACCACGCCGACTTATCCCACGCGCGCACATGCACACGTGCCTGCTCACATGCAATCACACTTAATGTTATTACTTGCCATTCAGAGACTATTTAGTCAACTCATTATTAGAGCTAATACCCTTCATGATTAACAGTAAAAATCTGCCTCTTATAACACACACACCACGGTAATCCAATCACCCTGTGTGTGTCTGTGTGCAAGACAGGGAGAATGTGCAGTTTCACATAATTTACATAATTATGTTTTTAAAATACAGAATGTAACTGTAAGTAAGTTAACTTAAAGTCAATGTGAATTCAAATCAGGATTGTGCAGCGTTTCCGTTTTAACTGGAACTCCC
Source organism: Aulonocara sp. 'chitande type north' Nkhata Bay (assembly GCF_057382095.1). Lineage (NCBI taxonomy): Eukaryota > Metazoa > Chordata > Actinopteri > Cichliformes > Cichlidae > Aulonocara > Aulonocara sp. 'chitande type north' Nkhata Bay. The sequence goes on from NC_141350.1 coordinate 32,866,809, forward strand.
AAAAGGTTGATTCTGTTCATCTGGACGTAGCATTTTCTGTGGGAGAAACATTTTGTCACTCATCCACGTGTCTTCTTCAGTCTCAGCTGACTGCAGGTTTCCCCAACCTAATAAACAGTACATTTGCATAATGACTGAAACCAGCACCACTGAAGGAACAATGGGCTGTGAGGTGTCATGACCACTGATCAACAACCACTGATCAAAAAACGTTTCTCCTACTGAAAACACTACATCCAGATGAACAGAATCAACCTCTTGGGATCTACTTACCTGGATGACTGAGCATGCATCAAGACATTTTAACTGGAACCGTTTTCTGTAAAGTGAGTTGCAGACTGTAAAAGTGAATATACGGTGCATCTAGAAAGTATTCATAGAGCCTCACCTGTTCCACCTTCACACATTCACCTCACCTCAATACCAGACGGGGGCAGACAATACCCCGTAATGTCAAAGTGATCAAAAACTTCCAATTCTTGCAAAATTATTAAAAATAAAAAACAAAAGTGTAACATGTACATAAATATTCACAGCCTTCACCATGACACTCAAAATTGGGCTCAGTGCAACCTGTTTGCACTGATCATCTGTCAGGTATGTTTAAACATGGTTGGAGTCCACCTGTGGTAAATTTAGCTGACTAGACGTGATAACACTCGGTTTATATAAAAGGTCCCATAGCTATAAAAGAAAAATAAACAAGCAATGAAGTCCAAAGAGCTGTCTGTAGACCTCTGAGACGGGATTGTATCGATGCACAGATCTGTGGACGGGTACAGAAACATTTTTGCAGCATTGAACGTGCCAATGAGCACAGCGGCCTTCACCCTCTGTAAATGGAAGAAGTTTGGAATTCTTCCTTGAACTCTTACAGAGCTCCAGCGTTACTCTGTGGAGAGTGGAGACACAACCATAAAGACAACCATTCCTGTAACACTCCACTAATCAAGCCTGTATGGTAGAGTGGCCCTATCCTGACTTAAAAGCACGTGGCAGCTGAGCCCACCCGGAGTCTCCCAAAAGGCACCTGAAGGACTCTCAGACAACTAGAAACCAAATTTTCTGGTCTGCTTAAACAAAAATTGAACTCTTTGGCCTCAATGCCAAGCACAATATCAGGAGGAAACTGTAATATTCTGTCTCAAACTTATGAATAACGTGTTCATAATCTGCTTCGTGAGCCACCATTATCTTTATTGCCGCTCGTCCATTTCAACATAAAACACACCCACTTTCGTGACAGCAAACACTCCCCGTTGCCACTACGGTGGACCACAAGGGACAGTAAGCACGGAGTGCAAACATTATCAGCAATACAACATCTCCCTTTTTTTTTTAGATGCCCACCAGTGACACAGCTGGTATACATTTCAAAATAGAACATCCCGAACCTGAGGATAAGGAACAGTTTTTCAACATTGCCATGTGTAAAATTACTGCGGCCTAAACTAACAACAACAATGCGATGTGGGATATGCACTCATTAGTACATGGACATTTGACATGTTTCCTTTTTGTTTTTTGTTAGGGCAGCGATCCGCCTACACCCTTTACATCACAGGTCAAGAATAACCCTCGGTTTGACCACTCGTCCTGATCTGGTGGTCAGTGCAGGGCTAGTGTCCATGGTTGGTGTTTTAGTGTCTCTAGATGGCGACAGGGGCTCTGCTTGTTGCTGAGCCGCACTATCTGGCTGGGTTACCAGATCGGATGTTGGTGCTGAAGGTGCCAGTGACGCCTTGGCGCCTCTCAGGTGCCGTCGGTTACGCCGTATAGTCTGTCCCTCGCCAGTGCGGATCACGAAAGAGCGGGCAGTCTCTGCAGGTCGGATGATGACAGCCGGTTTCCAGGCTCCGGACTCGTGCTGAAAGCGAATGTGGTCCCCCTGCTGCAGCCTCGGTAGTGGTGTGGCGCTGCGATTGTAGTAACGCCTCTGATGCTCTTGTCTTTCCATCCGTGTTTTTTGCACAACCGTCGGGCTTATGATGCGAGGTACCAGGTGGCATCCGGTAACAGGAAGCACTGAGCGTAGACGTCGACTCATGAGGAGCTGCGCGGGTGACCTGAAGCTGTCGACTGGCGTGTTCCTTTGCTCCAATAGGGACAGGTAGGGATCTACTCCCTGAGCATGAGCTTTATCCAGAACTGATTTGGCCGTCTTGACTGTTCTTTCGGCAAGGCCGTTGCTTTGCGGGTACAAAGGACTTGAGGTCGTGTGGACAAAGTCCCATGTGACTGCAAAATCCTTGAACTCTCGAGAGCTGTATTGTGGGCCGTTATCTGAGATAAGCGTCTCTGGTATACCATGTCTGGCGAATATGGCCTTGAGCTTTTTGATGACGGACCCTGCAGTGGTAGAGAATAGCCTTTCGACCTCAAAGTAGCGGCTGTAGTAGTCCACAACTACCAAGTAGTCCCGTCCACGCCATGTGAAGAGATCTGAGGCCACTGCCTGCCATGGCCTCTCAGGGATCTGGTGTGGGATGAGAGGTTCTTTGGGATTCGCCGCGCGCCTCTCCTGACATATGGAACAGTTTTCCACCGTGGCAGCTATGTCCTTGCCCATGCCTGGCCAGAAGAGGGCGTCCCTTGCTCTCTGCTTACTCCTCTCAATCCCCATGTGCCCAGTGTGGATTCTCTCCAGCATGTTGTTTCTTAGGGCTGTTGGCACTATAATTTTGTCACCTTTGAAGATGATGCCATGGGAGTGTGAAATTTCATCTCTGAAAGTCCAGAAGTCCAAAAGGGTTTTGGGGCATTTTTTTCTGTCCTCAGGCCAGCCATCCTGCACAGTTTGCTTCAGCAGGGTGAGCTGCGGGTCGCATCCTGTTGCAGCCTGTATCTCTGAGAGTTTTTTGTCACTTACTGGGAGGCTGTTTATCACCGAGTGGATCTGGTCCTCCATGCCTTCACTCAGCGTGCTGTCTTGGTCGGGCAATGGTTTCCTGGACAGTGTGTCGGCCACAGGTATGTCTTTTCCGGGCCGGTGCACGATCTCTATGTCGTATCTCTGCAGCTGTAACAGCATGCGCTGCAGACGAGCAGGGGCTACAGAGATTGGTTTCTTCAGTATGTGCTCCAACGGCTTGTGGTCCGACTCTACGATGACTCTCCTGCCGTATATGTACGTGTGGAAACGCTTGCATCCAAACAGCACTGCAAAGAGCTCTTTTTCGATCTGTGCATAGTTGACTTCTGTTGGGGTCAGTGTCTTTGAAGCATATGCTATTGGGTGTCCGTCCTGCATCAACACAGCTCCCAAACCATACTTTGATGCATCTACCTGTAGCCGTAGCTCCTTGGTCGTGTCGTAGTATGCCAGTATGGGGCCTGGTTCTCTGGTTATGAGATCTTTCATTTGCTGGAAGACTCTGTCGTGGGTCTGATCCCAGATGAACTCTGAGTCTTGTTTGAGCAGCTGACGCAGCGGTGCGTTCACCTCTGATAGTCGTGGTGCGAATCTGGACAGGTAGTTCGCCATTCCAAGGATTGTCTCAAGCTCATTCTTATTCTCAGGAGGTGGCATGTCCTTTATGGCCTGCAGTTTCTTTGGGTCTGGCTGGATGCCCTCCCGGGTGAGTTTGTGTCCAAAGTAGCTCACTTCTGTGGCGCCTATGACACATTTCTCTGGATTGAGACGTACTCCTCGCTCCCGTGTGCGCTCAAGCATGGCACGGAGGTTCTCGTCGTGTTCCTCCTTTGTCCTGCCAAACACGAGGATGTCATCCACGATGGCTGCCACTCCATTGAGCCCTTCATACGTCTCATCGATTTTCCTTTGGAAAATGTCCTGTGCTGATATTATCCCAAAAGGAAGGCGCAGAAAACGGTACCTGCCAAAGGTCGTGTTGAAGGTGGTGAGGAGCGATGACTTGGTGGTTAGTTGGATGGCCCAATAGCCTGAGCGAGCATCCATGACACTGAAGTACTGTGCTCCTGCCAGCTTTGGTGTGATGTCATCCAATGTTGGAAGCGGGTAATGAGGTCTTTTGATGGCTTTGTTTAATTCGCGAGGATCGAGGCATACTCTGAGCTTCCCAGTACGCTTCTCTGCGACCACCAGTCCGTTTACCCATTCTGTGGGTTCTTTTACTTTGATGATTATGCCGTTTTTCTCCATGTCATCCAACTCCTGTTTCAGTCGTTCCCGCAGTGTGAAAGGGATCCTCCGGGGGGGGCACACAACGGGCATGGCGTCTGGGTCAATGTGTAAGTCGCATTCTCCTGGGAATTTCCCTATGCCCTCGAACACATCGGCAAACTCCTCCATGACATTTGTGATCTGTACTGACATGACCAGCTTGACTAGGTTTAGATCCAGGCATGCTCTCAACCCTAGGATGGGGGGTGCTGCAGTGTCTACTATGTCAAATGTCAGCATCTTGTGAATGCCTTTCCACCTGCACTTCAACTGGCATGTGCCCTTGATGTTGAGTTTTTCTCCTCCATAGCCAGATAGTGTGCGTGTGGGCGGTGCCAAGCTAACCTGCTTAAAACACTTCTTAAACAATCGGGCAGGAATGACGTTAGCAGTGGCTCCTGTGTCAAGCTTAAAACTCACGGTGTGATGCAGTGAGCCTACTTCTACGTCAGCGTAAGCCTGTTCATCGGCCTCCCCTTCGTTGCACTTTGTTATGGAATCTATGAATAGCTCCGCTTCATCGCTTGGAGTGTCAGGGTTAATAGAGTACACTGGGTTGGGTTGGTGTGGTGCTTGTGAACGGCATGCTTTGGCAAAGTGGTTCATTTTATTGCACTTTTTGCACCTCTTCCCTTTTGCAGGACACTCCTCCTTCTGGCTGTGTGCTCGTGCACATCTTCCACACACTTTTCCCATCTTATTATAATGAGGTGCCCTCCTATCTTTTTGCTGCGTACTCTGGCGCTTAGCGGATACTGCATGCGCGGGCGCTGCTCCCTGCAGGCTCGTGTGTGGGTCAACCATGGCTTTCAATTGCTCTCGTGCGATCTCATAGGAGCGTGCAATGTCTATGGCTTTTTCTAGAGTCAAATCTGACCCTTGGCTCAGCAGCTTTTCTCTGACTTGTGGGAAACTGGTTGCGAAGACAATCCTGTCTCGGACCATTTCATCACTGTTAACATAGCCACACTGCTTGACGAGTAACTTTAACTCGGTCACAAAGTGTTCAAATGACTCCCCTTCACCTTGGAGTCTTTCATTAAACTTGTATCTGGCGAAAATGGTGTTCGTTTTCGGCATGAGGTACTGTTCAAACCTGTCGAGATATGTGGTCAGCTTTTTAGCTTCTTCATCAGACAGCTGCCATGTGTTATAAATGTCCCTGCCTCTTTCTCCTACCCACAGAAGAAGATAGCTGCACTGGGTCTCCTCGGGCTTGCCGCTTAGCGGGCCGCTAAACATTAGCTTCACATGTTGCACGAACCTCCGCCAGGCATCGGGAAGGTTGGCTGAATCCCAGTCCATCCGTGGTGCAGGAACTCCCGACGAATCCATTTCGCTCTGTCGGTGGGCGTTTAGTTCGATTTACTCTGACACCATGTAATATTCTGTCTCAAACTTATGAATAACGTGTTCATAATCTGCTTCGTGAGCCACCATTATCTTTATTGCCGCTCGTCCATTTCAACATAAAACACACCCACTTTCGTGACAGCAAACACTCCCCGTTGCCACTACGGTGGACCACAAGGGACAGTAAGCACGGAGTGCAAACATTATCAGCAATACAACAGAAACCAGGCTCATCACCTGGCCAATACCCTCCCTACAGTGAAGTTCAGTGGTGGCAGCTTCATGCTGTGGGGATGTTTTTCAGCAGTGGGATTTGGGAGATAGCGCAGGGTCAACGGCAAGATGAATGCAGCAATGTATAGAGAGCACTAGACCTCAGAGTGGGGCAGAGCTTCATCTTCCAACAGGACAACGACAATAAGTAACAACTCCCCTTTCAAGTTGATGGAACCTGAGAGGCTCTGAAAAGAAGAACGGAAAAAATTGCCCAAAAAGTAGGAGTGTCAAGATGGTAGCATCATACTCACAAAGACACGAGGCTGTAATTGTTGCCAGAAGTGCATCAACAAAGTATTGAGCAAAGGATGTGAATACTTGTGTACATGTTCCGTTGTTCTTGTTCTTGTTCTTGTTTTACTTTTAATACATTTAGCAGACTTTCAAACAATTTTTTTCACCGTCTCATTAATGGGGAAAATTTAATCCAGTTTAAAATAATGCTGTGTAACATGACTAAATGTAACGAAATGTAAAGCGCTGGGAATACTCTTCAGATGCACTGTGCATGTATATGACAAGGGTTCCTTCCAATATTGGTGGCAAATGTGTTTTGGAAAACACATTTGTGATACTGATTTTCATCCTCAAAGATAACATTTTGTACCGCATATCAGTAATATGATATGATGTAGCAGAGACAGTAAGGGCTGGATCACAACAATAGGCGTTTTCAGGAATGTCGGGAAATACATGTGAGGAAAATCGCAGCTATAAAGAACGAACGTGACCTTTGGTGAATTCTATAAAAGCTGCTCTTTCTTTTCCTGGTCCTGGTATTTGTCATGTTGACCCACTGTCAAAATTTAATAAATTCTGCCATTAGGGATTTTCCATTTGTTTGGTCCAAACAGGTGAATAATAGATTAAACCCTCTCAGGATCAAATTAAGTTTTTGTTGCTACTGCACAAAAGAATACCTGCAGTGGTACTTCTGAGTAAAAAAAAACCCCTCATAAAATATGTATGTGGGGTAATCAGGTTGTTAGCTTTTACTTGTTGCAAATCTGCAACGCCTGCCTTGAGAGGGTTAAAAGAGTCAGTCTGCAATTGAAGCCCCAACTCAAACCCTACACAGTTTGGTTATTTGGTGGCTGTTAAAAGGTTAAGAAGTCTAAACTGGACTTCATTATCAGTGCTAACACAATGATGATATATTGTCACACTGAGCAGAAAGACTTGACTATTTGCACATCCTGCATATATGGAGAACATTTTTAAAATTAAAAATTTGTCTGCATCCACGCTCATTATGAGCTTGACTGTGTGTGTAACAGCAGAGCAGTTAAGCTAATGCTCTGGTATTAATTTGAGGGGGAGGTTATCCTCCTAAGGTTGTTCAGACATGGCCGCTAATCTCACTGGCGGCTCCCCTTTTAATTTAATTACAGTTAACTGTGTTAATATTTCATTAAAGTATTAGTTAGAAGAACGTGTGTTTTAATCAGCCCGATGCTGCTGCCGCAGAGTTCATTCGACCCAGTGTCGTGCTCCGTCCCTGCCGTGCCATCATCCGCTGTCTGCTCATCCGTTTGTTCTCTCGAGACTTCCTCATCCTTTCATCCCCTCCTGTGACAGAAGCTGCCACACACAGACACACACATAAATACAACAAGAACACACACTTATGCAACTGTGCGCATGCAAAAGCGCCGGCTAAATGCCTAGGAATAAATGTAAATGAGAAGTTTTTTGTGTAATCCCCTCCACCAAACAACTCGACTCCTTCTCTCCACTGGCCAGAGCAGATGTCTCTTGTCAATGTGAACAAGCATCAAACGACAAGCCTGTCATATTTTCATATTTAACTATTCATCTCATTCTAATTTATGGAGCTAGGAAACGCACGCACACACACACCATGAGATATTTAACATTAAGCACGAAAGGTTTCTCGCAGGACACCTTAAGTATTTGCATTTTCTTATGACCTTAAGTGTAGGTAGCATCTATTGCCTGAAGACAAGTCCTTCTCTATACTTAGTACCTCAGCTTACTTTGCTGTGTTGTGTAGTGCAGCGGTTCCCAACCCCTGGGCCTCGGACCGGTACCGGTCCGTGAGTCGTTTGGTACCGGGCCGCGAGAGTTGAGGCTCAGGTGTGAAATGTATAGTTTTCAGGGTTTTTATCGGTTTTCAGTGTTATTTTGTTATCGTTTCATCGTTAACTCGGTTTTCCTGGGTCTTTTCACGTGTGTTATGAATAAATCTTTTTTTCGGTACTGGTACTAGTTTTATTTTGTTGTATTTATCCGCGACACCTTAAAGGCCGGTCCGTGAAAATATTGTCGGGCATATTTGTGACGCAAAAAAGGTTGGGGACCGTTGGTGTAGTGCACATCATGCAGTGCTATGACTGTTTTTTCTGTCACGAATAACAAGACAGCCCAAATTTTAGTCACCTGAACTTAGATTGTTATTCTTTACTTCTCTATCTACTATTTTCTCCAAATAACTTTTTCAAATTTTATAGAACAGAAAATACTGTGACTAAACCATGATATATCTGTCCTACATTCCCATGGCTTGTTCAGTATTCCAGCCACACTCTGATCCTGATCCTCATCCTTGATCTTTGACATTCAGTGACTCAGCTGTTTGACACAGGATTTGGTCTGCTGCCCGTCTCTGTAGGAAAGACACCATTCACTTCTCAGAAAATAATTTCCTCCTTGGCTTCAGTTTTCTGAAGAAATCACTGGTTTAGCAACCCCCGAATATGAAGATTTGGGGAAAAACTCAAAAGCCAAAAAACCCCACAGTGGCAGGAAGTCGCTGTACAATCACTAAAGACTTTTTCCATGTAGGAGCTGCCACCTTTTCTCTTAGAAACAGCACAGGCTACAGTGTAGTCACACAGTAAGCTACCTGCCATGTGTGGTTTGGTGGATGGTGGTCATGTAGCACCACAGTGACCAGAAAAAGTCTAATAATAGTTTTGATGTTTTTGCCAGTAAAAACATTTTCAGAAACACTGTGTTGCATTCAGTATCAATAGATTTATACTGTGGATTTCACCAAAAATCAGGATTTTCTTCCTGATTTCACAAACCTCATTTATTTTTATCATTAACCAAATTAGGATGGAAAGAAAGGTTTAAAGGGAAAGTCAAACAAATCCTTCAAAATAAGCACCATTCACTGCAGTAAGAGCAGCCTATTGAGCCAACTTGTAGCCAGAGCTGGTCATCTACTGGCAGTAACTACAGAGTGATTGCAATCAATATCAGACCGTCAGACAGAATTTGCAGGTGAAATATTAATTCAGTTGTATCTATCAACATCTATCTTCCCATCAATGTCTAGCTGTTTTAGTTGAGTTTGGAAAGAATGAAACTGCACGGAGAAAAAGTTGGGACAAACTACATCTAATACTGAGAAAAGCTAGCAGTGAGCTTGTCACTCACCAGTGGCTTTATAGCGAAGTTGCTTTACTGTCGAATTAATAAACCATAAATAAACGTAATGCTGTAAATTTATTGGTTTAACTTAAAAGCAAGTTTGAGATGCGTATGCGTATTAAGTGCTCATTACAGATGCGTGTGCAGAACAGATGGCGGGTTTAGATGCAGTGTATACAGACTGATTTACCTTACATTAAAGAAGGGATGATGGACAGAGAAAAGAGCAGAGAGGGGGAGCTGAGGAGTAAAATAGTATTTTTTTTTCACTCCTGTGTACGTCCATATAATTCTGCTTATATACTACTTGTATATTAATATATGTACACGTCAGTAGTAATATTTGAAGCTTTGATACACAGATGGTAGTGACGTCTACACCTGCTCTCTACAGGGCTCCGTGTTCTTGTGTGTGTATGTTCGTGTGTGTGTGTGTGTGTGTGTGTGTGTCCAACACTTGAAAGAGACCTGTCAGCATTCCTCTCTGAACTACCTCTGTCGTCTATTAATCTCTCTTTCATTCTCTCATGCCGCCTCTCTCTTCCTTCCTCTGCCTCCCATTAATTCTTTCTCACACTCTTTTTCTTACGCTTTCCCTCTCCCTCCCTCCCTCCCTCTAATCTATTAATCTCTCTCATTCCTTCCTTCCGTCTCCCAGTTTTCTTGCTTCTTTCCCATCTTCCGCTCCTCTGTAATCCCTCTAAGTCTGCGCTTTTAAAGGTGTGGCTTGAATAGCCACATTTAAATTTGATTTACTGCTTCTGTAATGACCACCAAAAATATATAGAAGGCAGTGATCTGCAAATCATTTGAAGTGCATTTAGATAAAAATAGTACAAATGCAATGTGTCAAATGTTGCAATGAGAAAGTTTGTTGTTATTGGCAGTGTGGATTCTTTCAGCATTATGTGTTTTTAGTTTCATCATTTCTGTTTGACAGGTCTCAAACATTTTGGAGTATTTAACTGTGGAACCACGGATACGTGCAAACCTGTACACTCCTTCACAGAGGGTTGTAGGCCTGCCCATTTTCACTTTGCTCTTACCCAGTCATGTTTCTCACTGGTTGCAGTAAAATGTAATTGTTGCACGCACCGGGTTTCTTTTAACATCACACAGTGTTGCCTCTTGAAAAATGATAAGTAAGGAAATGCCACAGAAAACTAAAAGGAACTAAAAGATGATTCTAAAGTCAAAAGAGAACATTATTTATTCATGTATTTGTTTAAATATGTGGAATCTGGTGTTAATTAAAACATTTCAGTAAGGAGCTGGAGGTCCTAATGTGTTTTATTAATTGTGTTTCATGTTAGTGCAGTTGCCATGCACAAACACAAGGATAGCCTCATAATTAGTGCTTCCTATGTGTAAAAACATATGCTTTACAAACACATATAGAAACACTGCCAAGAGGAAATCAATAAGTTTGGTGTAATGTGGATTTTTTCATGTGATTAAAATATGTTTTCTTGGCTGTGAGAAATACAACTGACAACTTCACATATGTTACAGTACACGCAAAGGTGTGGAGGCAGAGAGAGAGAGGGGGGGAGAGAAATTACTAAGGTGTGTGTGTGTGTGGCAGGTGTGAATCGAGGGGGGGAAACAGAGAACTGTTTACAGTGCTTACACAGAAACAGACTCATGACGATCATATGGAGGTGAAGGATACTATATTAAGTTTTTAACCAACACTTCTGCCCTTAATGCTACAACTACTGAGAACAGTACTTCTACACCATCAATACAAAGCCACCACTAGGTGACAGTTTCCATGACTGAAATTTGAGTGTGAAATTGCCTCCAGTGGTCAAAGGCTCCAAAGTAAAATGCACGACTTCAGCATTGAAATAAATAATTGTGGGCTTTTTTTTGGATAGTTTCTACCATTACAACAATTGGTGAATTAACCAAAAAACTAGTAACAGACTACTAGTCTGTTACTTGGGATTGTTAGCAGATATGTGTTCAAATGCAGAGTGCAGAAACCAAGTGGTTGCTTCATTCATTTTTATGTCAAGTCTATGTTACCGCCAGCTATGGAATGTAAAAGGCAAGTGCCATCCCCAAGCTATTTCAAATAATAAGGCCTTTTCACCAAGCTGTTCCCTCCTTTGCACTCCCTTGTCTGCGCTGCCCTAATCAGCGTCACCTATGCTGTACTTACACCTGCTTCCAATTAGCCAATCACCTCTTCAGTATAAATATCTCCTGCTTAGCCCTCCCTAGCCACCAGATTGTTTTAAGCTTTTCTAGTCATTATCTTGAGTCGCTAGTATTCCTGGGCCATATTCCAGGAAGCATCTTCCACAAGGTTTGATTTTAAAAATAAACTCTGAGCTCTGAGATCGGCAACTTTGAGTTTCCTGTTCCAGAACAGCTGATCAGAGTTAATTCAAGTCTGAGTATTTTCACTCCGAGTTAAGTACACGCATGAGTGGAAAAAGAGAGCCAACATCAGTTGAGCTCTGATACCATGACTCATCGTGGTAACGGGTAAATTAAGAGTCTCCATTTTAACCAAGTGAACCGAGGATTATGAACGTGTGCCAGTGTGCACCATGATGTTTATCACACCAACCCTCTGCATTCTGTACATTGTTACCTGTATGTACAAACTTCAGTTGCTTATGTTTATAGGACCACCTTGTGTCTTGCTTTTATATTTTATTTTCCCTTGCTGTAAGAGCTCTGTAACACTGAAATTTCTCATCTGTGGGATAATAAAGGTTTATTCTATTCTATTCCTTCGCTACATCCATGAATCTTCTTTGTCATCTTGCATGTTTCGTCCTGCCTGGAAGCTCCATATCCAAACTGTTCTGTCCAATATATTAACATTTATTTTTAAAGCTAATTATTCAGCTGTAACCTGACAGCAAATGACTGGATTCAGATTCGGTCTGATTGATGAGCCTTCCTGCTGAGCAAGCGGATTCAGATGCAGACCTTATTTGTTGATCCACTACGGTTGATGCAGTTCGGAGTCACTGGGCAGATCCACTGATTTCAGACACTGTACCTTTCAAATTGTAGTTTGACATCATTTACTGACTTGAACCTCAATGCATGAACACATTTCATCACAGATGTAATCAGATTACTATTAATGTCTATATCTGCAGTCACCTAAGCCACTCACATCATCTTTTATCTGTAAATGTGAACGTGGCTGATTACAATATGACAAATGATTGATTACTGATCACTGGTATCTTTTCATTAAATGGTGATTCTGCAGTAATGTACAGTAGCCTGAAGGTTTCAAATGCAAGGGAACAGCGTGACAGCTGCATTACTGTCCACAGTTGCAGATTTAGAAAGATGGAGGCTACTAACTTAAATCTGAGCTGATTACAAATTTATGATGTAATTGCTGTATCAGTCCTTATACACCGATAACCAATTCTTTGCTCTGCTTTGTGCTTTGACTTCACCTTTATGAAGGAAATGAAATGGGGTGTCAGTCAGCTGGTTCAGGTGCAGCAGGAGGGGAGGAGTCAAAGAGAAATTCTGGGTTTGTTGAAGAAAATCCTCCGGCGAGCAGGTTAAGTTCAGAGAGTCTGTTACCACGGTAATTGACTCACAGTTTAACTGTCATTCTCAAAGAGAAAACCAGGAGTTTCCCTCATCTCAGAGTTAACAAACTCAGAATTGTTAGCTAAATCTGCTTGATGTTTGTGAAGATTACCCTCTTGTTGGCTCCCCTCCTGGAAGGTAATACATTTATTGTTTAGATGTGGGTTGTGGACTTTGCTTTCCCTCCGTATGGTCTTTTCCACTAGCACCCACTTGACTCGACCCTAGTCAGCTTTGGTGAGTGGGGTCATTATAGCAAGGTCACCTGACAGTCCTGTGATGTCACTGGCATGCGACACAAACACAACACAACAATGGAGGAGATTCTTGTGAAGGAGTTGCATCACTCCCTGGCCAATCAGTGATATGAAGTCTGTTGATGTTACAACTCAGCTCACTTGGAGCCCTGAGTAGGTACTAAAAACTAGGCACTTTTTAAAGTTGCTAAAGGCTGTGCAGATGTCAGCTAGTTAAAACCACATGCATGACATTTGACATCGGTGTGCATGGATCTTCAGACTCTTCAGTTTAGGTGTTTTCAAAAACAACTGGAAGATGATGTGGCCAAGTACAGCAAAACCTGACCAATTGTTAGATAATTAGACTCAATCCAAAATGAAGTTGACACTAACAGAGAGGAAAACAAAGTTACCATAATTCACTATTATATAATTTAGGGCTGTTCGATATAACGATATATATCGGATGACGATCTAAAAACGTCTATCGTTTCATTTTACGATATCGTTTGTTTCGTGGTGTCGCAAAATAAACTGTTTATGGCAATATTTTTTCATTATTTTGATGGTCACTGTAGTGGCTATATTAATTTCTTAAAGTTCTCTCTTTCTCTTATATTTAATATAACCACACTATGGAAGGACAAGAGCCTGTCTTTATGCGTTGTCGTTAGCAACAATGACGATAAAACCATCGCGTGTCCGCCTGTTTATGTTCCACATAAACCTTTCAGAATAAAGCTCAAGATCCTGTTGAGACTTTTCAAAATAACCTGAATCACGTGAAAGATGAGAAGCAAGAAAGAGCCGTCAAGTGCTAAAAAATAAACCTTAGACTCAAATGTTAGAACAGGCTTTTCCCCGCAGCACACCGTCTAATAAACACTCACAAAGAAAACGGCGGCCGTCACAAATTGTCTAAAAATGTATAATTTCATGCTTCGGTTAAAACACTCGACGCCAGGTACACGACGCCCAGCTGGAAATATGTCACGCAAGTCGAGCTGCCCGAGAGTCACAGAATTTTCAGAAAATGTAAAATTTTTGTGATTTATATCGTTATCAGATGATAGATGTCTTATATTGGGATATGAGATTTTGGTCATATCGCACAGCCCTAATATAATTTGATCAAGTCATAATTTGAGATACACAGACTGATTTGCCAGAAACAGGAGGACCCGACATATCAGCTCTGGATATTCTACATTTTCCATCAGCTTTGCATTAGCCCAGCTTTAACAGAACACATTAATGCTTATACTGCTGCCCTATAACACAAACATTTATATCGTGTCATTTGCTGCTGTCAATTTTTTGCTAGTGCTACTCAATGCATTAGTTTACAGCCAGTTTTCACTTTTTTTCTGTCAAATATATTTAATGTCTTGCTCCAGTTTCTTGGTGTTACAGAAAGTAATTACAGCATGAGGTAATAGCTGGTGATTACTACAGACTGCTTACTGCTGCACCAGCAATTAACCTTTCAACTATTAGTCCTGTTTAAACACACAGCCCAACGCTAATGTAGCACGCTCTGTTTAAAAAGCAGACTGGGTAATTGGCTTTTTGGCATCAGAGTGGTCAGTATGTGTGGTTGTGTGTGTGTGTGTGTGTGTGTATGAGAGAGCAAGCGAGAGAAAACAAGCAGGTAGTTTATGTGTATAAATGAGAAAAATTCCAGATTCATATGAGATGGTTGTGTTTACAATATGTGGGAAAAAGTTAAGAAAAAAAAACGTGAGTGGAGCTGGAGTGCGTGTGCATTATGAGAGGGTTTTTGAAAGAGACCATGACATCAGCTGGCTGCATCTCAGCAGCCAATTTTACAGAAAAAAAAAATAGAGGAAATTAATATTCCTACACAAACACCCCCAACATTTCCACCACAAACCTGCACCTGTTGAACGGCTGGCAGTGTGTGTCCACTTCTGACACTTGCATACAAATGAAAGTTTTGTTTTTTTTAACCTCCTCTATATTAAAGGATTGAAGCCCTGAATCTTTTCTTTGCTAGCTTTAGTTCCTTTAGCTGCTGTTGTCCTTTATTTTCCTGCACAGCAAATGCAGCATGGCCAAATTAACACAATCAGATTTGATTTCAAAACTGTTAAAGTGTCTATACAGTGTGGCAAAAAAGTATTTAGTCAGCCACCGATTATGCAAGTTCCCCCACTTAAAATGATGACAGAGGTCAGTAATTTGCACCAGAGGTACACTTCAACTGTGAGAGACAGAATGTGAAAAAAAAAAATCCATGAATCCACATGGTAGGATTTGTAAAGAATTTATTCGTAAATCAGGGTGGAAAATAAGTATTTGGTCAATAACAAAAATACAACTCAATACTTTGTAACATAACCTTTGTTGGCAATAACAGAGGTCAAACGTTTACTATAGGTCTTTACCAGGTTTGCACACACAGTAGCTGGTATTTTGGCCCATTCCTCCATGCAGATCTTCTCGAGAGCAGTGATGTTTTGGGGCTGTCGCCGAGCAACACGGACTTTCAACTCCCACCACAGATTTTCTATGGGGTTGAGGTCTGGAGACTGGCTAGGACACTCCAGGACTTTCAAATGCTTCTTACGGAGCCACTCCTTTGTTGCCCGGGCGGTGTGTTTTGGATCATTGTCATGTTGGAAGACCCAGCCTCGTTTCATCTTCAAAGTTCTCACTGATGGAAGGAGGTTTTGGCTCAAAATCTCACGATACATGGCCCCATTCATTCTGTCCTTAACACGGATCAGTCGTCCTGTCCCCTTGGCAGAAAAACAGCCCCATAGCATGATGTTTCCACCCCCATGCTTCACAGTAGGTATGGTGTTCTTGGGATGCAACTCAGTATTCTTCTTCCTCCAAACACGACGAGTTGAGTTTATACCAAAAAGTTCTACTTTGGTTTCATCTGACCACATGACATTCTCCCAATCCTCTGCTGTATCATCCATGTGCTCTCTGGCAAACTTCAGACGGGCCTGGACATGCACTGGCTTCAGCAGCGGAACACGTCTGGCACTGCGGGATTCGATTCCCTGCCGTTGTAGTGTGTTACTGATGGTGACCTTTGTTACTTTGGCCCCAGCTCTCTGCAGCTCATTCACCAGGTCCCCCCGTGTGGTTCTGGGATCTTTGCTCACCGTTCTCATGATCATTTTGACCCCACGGGATGAGATCTTGCGTGGAGCCCCAGATCGAGGGAGATTATCAGTTGTCTTGTATGTCTTCCATTTTCTGATGATTGCTCCCACAGTTGATTTTTTCACACCAAGCTGCTTACCTATTGTAGATTCACTCTTCACAGTCTGGTGCAGGTCTACAATACTTTTCCTGGTGTCCTTCAAAAGCTCTTTGGTCTTGGCCATGGCGGAGTTTGGAGTCTGACTGTTTGAGGCTGTGGACAGGTGTCTTTTATACAGATGATGAGTTCAAACAGGTGCCATTCATACAGGTAACGAGTGGGGGACAGAAAAGCTTCTTACAGAAGACGTTACAGGTCTGTGAGAGCCAGAGATTTTCCTTGTTTGAGGTGACCAAATACTTATTTTCCACCCTAATTTACGAATAAATTCTTTACAAATCCTACCATGTGGATTCATGGATTTTTTTTTTCACATTCTGTCTCTCACAGTTGAAGTGTACCTCTGGTGCAAATTACTGACCTCTGTCATCATTTTAAGTGGGGGAACTTGCACAATCGGTGGCTGACTAAATACTTTTTTGCCCCACTGTATATGTCCACACCAGAGAGAGTGTTAATTTAACTCTTTTTGGAGAGTTAGTACCTTAACTCTGATTTAGTGTTAAATACCAAATCTGTCTGGAGTTGATAACTTAACACTTATTAATGCTAACTAGGTGTTAAACTTTTATATATTAACTCTCACAGAGTATTTTATTTTAACTACATAAGAGTTATCTTCTAATTAATTCTAAAAGGTGTAAATTTTACTGTTCTGAACTTTTAAAAATTCCTTAGGAAATAAAAATTTATTAAAAAGAACCAAAAGAACCTGGAAAAAAAAACATTTATTTTGAACCACAACACCACAATTTAAAAACATTTTCTAAAACATGTAACAATATGGAACAATGTGCATGCTCTCGCTTTCATTACAATATTGTTCAAAGGGTCTGACGTAGGTGAGCTGATCAATGCAAATAACCGCATGCTCATTACTCTTTTCTCCAATATAATGCACATGTCCTCCATTCATCACTTTGTGGAACTTTCTGCTCTCCCCATGTTCCACCTTTGCAAACATATCCAATAAAGCAGTAATTAATTGCACAAATAATCTGTTTTCAGGCTTTGTTGCCAGCATTTCACCATCTAAACACTATTTTGGGTGTATCCAAGTTAGCAAAAAGTTTGACCAAATATTCATATGCAAGCTTTAGTATTTGCCTGCAAACAATAAATTTCAGTAAACTAAAACAGATCATTATGCTATCGCTGAGCAACGTGGCTAATGCCTTTCATATAGTTTTGTCTCAACTAAAAAAAGCCACAGAAGTAAAAGCTAATAATGATTAAAACAATCTCAGAAAAAAATGACCAAGTGTGGCAAACAACTCAGAAATATGGAGAGCAAAATGTTCTGAAACGGCTTCGCTTCAGCTTTGGTCAGAACCTGTGATGCTGGGGGGCGGAGTCTGTGAATTTACTCTATTAGTGTCATAGCCCCTTTAAGAGTTCAGAGTTAAGAGGTCAAGAATTAATTTTTCCATTGTAACGCTTACAGATTTGATATAGAAACACTCATTTTTAACACTCGAGTTTAACTACTATCATTTTACACCCCATTAAAAGAATGTGACTCTACTTAGAGTAAAATTAACTCTACTGACACCAAAAAATGTAACACTTTTGAATTTGCTGCGTGGTATTTGCTCCTTTTGAAGCTCAAATATAACCAGTATTTGTTACCTCGCTGTACAATCTGAACACAGAGATGGTCTCTCTGCACGAAGACAAACTTTGAGAAATACTGTCAGAGAGAATTGCTTGGGTTGGTTTGATGTTTCAATAAAAATGTCAGACTTTGGCTCAGGAGACTGCCAATTTCAAGCTGTTTCCCAGTAATAGATTTGTTGCCATAGCTTTGGGGTCCGGTTTAAGTAATTTCCTATTTTATTTTGAATGTTTTTTATTCCAGTTACTTTTACTTCTTTGTTTGGTTTCCTGCCATTTTTCTGTTCAATTGTCCAATCAGTTATCAAAGTATACACATCCCAGTTTCTTAGCATTTATTTGATTATCTTGGTAGTAACAGTAATCAAGTTTTTCTGAGCGTCACTATTTTGAATTCCTTGTATTGAAACAGACAAAAGCACTACCTACAAAGAGGGAAAATGCAACAGAGAACAGAGGGAGGTGCAAACAATGAATACGGTGAAGGAATAATGAGGGAACAGTCCACAGGTGAGAACACAGCTGACACTAATCCAGGCTAAAAAGACAAGGGGAGCAAAACTGAACATACACACCAAGCAGGACATGATGAAAGTAAAACAAGAACCAACACACACAGAGACTAGATGACAAAACTAAGACCAGAAAATACGAATTTTAAACATAGCAGAAATACAGCAACAACAGCCAAAACAAACCTTAAAATATTTAAGAAACCAGAATCAAAAAAAGTCCAAATGCATAAACTCTGGGTCACGGACCTGGGACCGTGACAATTTCATTCATAATATGAATGATTTTGACCAAAATGATTGTGCATTATTGTTCGTTTCTGTTAATATGCCAGTGTAAGTAGGTGTATTAGCTTGCTTGAGTTTGCTTAACATTGAGCCAATTATTCCTCACGTGAAATTTGTATTACACAGTTAAGAACTAAAACATTGTTAAAATGTGACTCCTAAGAAGTCCTTCCCCATAAAGGGAATAAAACAAAACTAGGCTTGAGTGCTGTGTGGTCAGGATGTTAATATTTGTTGGATGGAAAGATTTTTGCTTTTGTTTTCCTTCTCAGTTCTTACGGCATGCTGAGAGTGTGATAACAGCATGTTAATGGAGCCACAGCACTAAATATTTTGTGAACCCCCATTTGAAGAGTTAGACCACCATTCGTCTTCAATAAGGTACTGTATGACATTCCTACTGTTTTCCTGGATTATGTTCAATGGCAATGTATTTTTATTTTCAGTGCTCAGCCATACCAAACCTTCTGTGCAAAGATTTGTAGAAAGGACTTTTTTTTTTCTTTTAAAGCTAAGGTTATTGAGACGTCATGGCTATCCTAAATAAATGATGTTGAGATGTGGTTTAGGTGAGACAAACACTTCATTTTAATAAGACAAAGATTGTATTTACCGTTAGTAAAAACAACTATTTTAAATTCACCTGCTTACCTTTCAGTGCAGAACAGTCAAGATTTACTTCCTTGCATGACGGGCTGGAACAAAATGTAATCTGGAGGTAAAAATGTTTGACTAACAATATTTGTGTGTAGATTACTTGACTTTTTTTAAGCATTCATCGATTCAGTCTTTCCACCACTTTCACAGAAAAACACATTTGTATTTATTTTCCCTGATTGGTTGAGCAAGGAGAAAAAATTAACTTTTTCTAGCACAGGTTACTTGTTAGTGTTATTGCTCATCAGTGTTAATTGGCATGAATCTATTAATACATGAGGGGAGGGAAAAGGTGGCTGAGAAGATGCTTTGTCAGATTTGCAGTTAGAGGATGTAACGGCATTGGGTTTGGCGGGTCTATAATAGAAGTATTTTACATCCTCTCCGAGTGTCAAGAAGTTCCTTCACACTTTTGCTGTTATTTATTTTGATGCTGTTTCTGAATCTAACTCTTTACAATCGGCAGCAGCTCGTGTCAGTCTTTTTTTGTATTTTTGTGTTGTACCGTTAAATTGTAGGAGACACTATAGCGCAGAATGACAATGAAGCTTTTGTGTGAGTGTTTTTGTGCAGACCTGCCTGGTTCACATGTAAATGTGTAGTAATATGTGTAGTTGCCCGTGTTTTTTATTATGCATGACAGCAGGTCTGAGGCCATAAAGCACCAATAAACCCAAACCTGAAATCATCAAGGAGGCTTCATGCTGGGACTAAGAGACAGTAAAGCAGAAGGAGAGTGTGAACTCACCAGTGTTGGGACAACATTAGCTCAGGTGTTATACATACATTGCTTCCTAGAGTCTGGGACACCATTGTGCAAAACAGTGACTGGGATTTTGGAATGATATGATTAAATGTCGTACATAGCTGGAATGTCCAGGTGTCTGTATACTTTCAGACAGACAGAGTTATGAATATTTAGTTCCTACAGACATGTTTTAGACATAGATGGATCCGTCACTTATATAAACTCACACTGTGTACCTAGGTATTGTTCAAGAACAATACATTATTGGACACTGTATAATTCTTGAGATTAATGAAGATCAAAAGATATACAACTAATCAGGTTAAATTTTGGTGAAATGTGTACAGTGCACCATCCATCCATCCATCCATCCATCCATCCACCCACTGGGAGGCCACCACTTGCAGCAGAGCAGAGGTGGGACCAAGTCATTGTTTTGCAAGTCTCAAGTAAGTCTCAAGTCTTTATCCTCAAGTCTCAAGTCAAGTCTCAAGTAATGTCAGGCAAGTCAGAGTCGAGTCTCAAGTCACTGGTGTAAAAGTCCAAGTAAAGTCACAAGTCTGAAATTTTGAATTTCAAGTCCTTTCGAGTCTTTAAAAAAAAAAGAAAAAAGCATGTTGCAGTTATATGCTAAATGTAAATATTAGACCATGTAATTTTTAAATCTGTGTTTTTCTCAACACATGACAAAATAGTGAACTTAGAAAATATACACAAATTGTGAAACTGCACCTCTTTAAAATGCAGCTCAATTAAACTTAGCTCCAAGAATAATTTTCACCGACAGTTCTGAGATAAGCTGCATGTTATTCTTGGATGCGCTTGTAGGACTGGCTTTAAAATCGCATGACAAAAATATCATACACATTAAAAAAAACTGTATCACCAACGTAGCCTGGACAACATTTGCTAGTTAGATGAAGTCAGCTATCTCATCTTAGCATATTTATATGCATATTTATAATCATACGGTTCTTGGAGTGAGTGCACACACTCATGAAGTTTAGTAACTTCCGGTCACTGCAACAAGCCCAGGTACAGTTTACCGACGGATGGGTACAGGACCTTGAAATGCACCGTGTAGAACGAAAGACCATCGTACGTATCATAAGTTTACCAGTCTCACAAATCGTCGTCATAAATACACATTCGTTAACCGTTTATTAATAGGACCTTTGAGCTCAACGGTAATTAATTAGCAGTGGAAATAATTTCTGGTAGCATTACAGAAATGTAGCAGTGACAATAATATTGTATGCTGTAATCGTACTGGGCAATTAGTGATACAAAACAACTGTTTTATTCTGTAAATAAAAGTATATGTTTTTGTCAATGTACCATGGTAATAACAGAAGTGAAACACAATATTGTGTTAGGACAATTCACTATTTATGCACAATAAACAAAGGAGCATAGCGACAATTTCTGTTCAGCGCCAGACTTGCTTGTAACCTATATCACCAATTGTGTTATGAAAATGACGTATTAACTACTAAAAAACACTGACCTTTGTGGAAATGCTTGGAGCAGACTAACCTGTGAGCTGGAGTGTTCTGGGACGTTATATTTGGTCTTTGAATGGCTGCAATCCAGGCCATCCGTCGCCTCTTTGTTACTTCGGAAACATGGCTCGAACAATTTCTCTTCAACGATGTAATCCGATAACAACCGATTTCTTTACCCGTCGGCTTCCCGTGGCTGTCATGCGACTGGCTATTGCAGTTAATCATACAACGGCTTCTTGACATTTTTGTGTTTCTTTTTATCGCTGTGTAACTGATTTTAATTGAAAGCCTGCGTGCGCTAGTACCGCTTGCCACGAGTTCCCAGAATCCTTTGCGGTTTACCCCTGAATGACGTCACATTTTCAATCTCTATATAATATGCATGTTAAATTTTATATTTGGGGTAAAATATCAAGTCTTTTCAAGTAAACCGGTTCAAGTCCAATTCAAGTCCCAAGTCATTGGTGTAAAAGTCCAAGTCAAGTCACAAGTCTTAGAACATTTTTTCAAGTCAAGTCTAAAGTCATAAAATTAATGACTCGAGTCTGACTCGAGTCCAAGTCATGTGACTCGAGTCCACACCTCTGCAGCAGAGACCCCCAGGCTGAGAGTAAACCCTCCAGAGTGTCCTGGGCATTTCTTTTCCCCACAGGACATTCTCAAAAAACCTCAAATCAGAGCCCTCAGGAGGTATCCTACTCAGATGTCCTAACCACATCAATTGTCTGATTTTGATGGGGAGGAGTAGCAGTTCTTCTCTGGCCCTCTCAAATGATTAAGCTCCTCAGCATATCTGTAAGGACGAGCACAGCCACCCTCCAGAGAAAGCTGATTTCTGCTACTTGTATCTGCCTGGCTTTCCTTCTGTTTCTAAGCAGAGCTCATGGGTATAGGTGAGGGCAGAAACTTAGATTGATCAGTAATCATTAAAAACTGCTTTGCTTTCACTGCCGGCATCTGTCAGTCTCCTGCTCTCCTCACTTGGGAACAAGACCCAGAGATACATAAACTCCACACAGGCCAGCAACTCACCCCTGACCCGGAGTGGGCACTCTACTCTTTCCTGGCTGAAAACCATGTCCTCAGAGTTGGAGATGCTAATTTTCACTCCTGCTGCTCCAGATTCAGCTGTAGACCACCCCACTGTGAGCTGGAGGTCACTGCCTGATGAAGTAAAATAAACCACCTCATGAGCAAAAAGCAGACAGGTGATCTTGACGCCACCAAAGTGGAGATCCTCCACCACTTGGCTGTGTGTCTATGATTAACATAAACCGAGGTCTTCTGTCAAAAATACATCAACAAGACAAAACTGTCTGTTGTACATTTAAAAAATTAGGTTGGTTTAAGTTTACAAGTTTGGAAAGCACAGTTAAGTGCTCTTGTTGTTACCAGTGAACACAGGTGTCACCATACAATGAACACATAAAGAGCTTTTCATTTTGAGGTTCTGTATCAAATGTCATGATATATGACCAACATAAAACAAGTTGTACATATACTGTATATAGGTTTTGGAGTTTTGTCAGTAAAGTCACACAAGCATACACATACTTTATGAACACACACATACACACCGTCACACCTGTTATAGTGAAACCTTGGCAGAGTTTTATTGTGCCTGTTCGTCTGCTTGCCAATTTCAAGCGTTCCTCGTCCGTCTCCGCTAATAGACTTTGTTACGATGCCAGAGGTTCAGCGCGTCTTAAATCACTCAGCCAGTCCAACTCTGACAGTGCGTTCTGTGATGTTTAATTAGGAATAATAGTTTCTAATATTTCTCCAATTAGGGCCTGTCTCCCATTTAGTCAGGGGAGTTGTGTTAAGTGAAAGAAAGGCAGAGAAAAAAAATTTGAAAACTAGAATTAAAATGACTGTACAGGTAATGCCAGGTTGATGCATCCCTTGGGAAAAAACTGGCGGTGCTGATGGATTTCTGACTAATGATTCATTTAAGCTCTTCTCGGAGGAAATTGTTAATTAGTTTGAGGCTTAAAGTCCAAATGTTCAAAACGGTAAAGCGTGTTTTTTAAAAAAAGGACATCTAAAAGGGATTGCTGGTGGGCACCTGTATGTGTGTGTATGGGGGTGTTGTTAAGGCAGTGATTTAAAATGGCTGGTTGGTGAACTACATGATGCTAAATCATTCTGCAACTAGAGAAACTGCTATGTTGTGGTGCCAAAACCTCACGAAGGCTCTATTCTATCTGTTTTTCATCCATAGAAACTAAACATGGGTACCTAGCATTGGTTAGTCCAGTCGTCCAAATCCTGAGAAGTATTTGGTGTTCTCATTTTTTTAGCCTAAAGAAATATTTGTTAAGAGGATATTTGTGGAAAGAATTTAAATCAGAATTTAAATCAGGTGGAGATCCCAACACAGCACAGTGCAGAGCAGGAATCAGTCACAACAGGTATTACATTGATCGAGTCATGAAAGAAAATGCTGGTGTCAGGGTGGGTTGCAAAGTGGCTTGCAGATGTGTAACTGTGGGCAGGCCAAAGCATCTTTAAGGGGATGTCCTGTGTAAAATTTGACAGCTGGATGCAGATTAGTTAATCGGGTGATGCTGTCAGGGTCCTGGGTCTCCTGACCCAGCGTTTTAGTTCTTTGTGATTTTTGTATTATTGTACTTGGTGTGAGTTTCTTGTTTCGATCCCTTGCCCTTCATGTTTCTCTATGTCCCCTCTGTTCTGTGTAAGTCTGTGTCTGCATGTTTGATTTCCCCTCTGTGTCTCTCGGTTCTTAGAGTCCTCTGCCTTATGGTTTATGTCTCTGTGTTTCTTAGTTGCTGTCTCCACTGTGTCAAGTTCGCGTCTCTGTGTGATCCTTCCTGTTTTACTTTGAAGGTCCGTGTCTTATGTGAATGTGTCCTGCTTTGCTTGTCTCGTCAGTTCTAATTTCCCCCAGCTGTGCTCTCCTTCTGTGTCTCATTCTCCTCGTTACTTCCCAGTGTATTTAGTCCCTGTGTTTCTCTGAGTCAGTGTTGCGTCGTACCCTCAACAAGCTGTGTGTGTTTTGCCTCCGTGTTGCCAGTGTTTTGTTTCCAGTTCAGTGTTTTGTGCTTCAGTGTTTTAGTCCACCAGCGTTTTTGTTTGTCTTTTGGTGAGTTTAGTTAGTAAGAGGTTTTCCAGCATTAAAGCTTGCGCTTTAAGTTGAATTTCTGTGTCTGAGTCCTGCATTTTGGATCCACCACTCCTGCTTGCCTGCCTGCCACACAGCCAACCATGACAGATGCGCCGAGATTACAGCAGAGTTTAAAGTCATAGCTTGCCTTCACTAACACTGTGCTCGATTTTCAGGGTCTGGTCACAGTTTTGGAAAGTGAAAACTCGGTTCTTGTGATCAAAGTTGAGTTGCCTTTTTTTTTTTTTTTTTTTTTTTTTAAATATCCGTAATAGAATATTTTAAAGTGACAACTATATTTCTGGTAAATAAGACATTTTTTGGAGACTGTTTTTCGGTACATGAAGATATGTTCTGAGAGGGAAACATTTTAGGGAAATAATTGATAGTAGCACTATTTTCAGTGCGGTACATTATATATATACTTACTCATGGAGAGCAACTCATTTTACTAATCTTTAGAATACTTTTGCTTTACTTGATGACAAACTCTGAGAGACTGCCACATAACTCCACGTTAACCATGTAATGCTAAACATAATGCTGAACCCCAGTGCTAAGAGGATGTTGCAATATTGTTATTTTCATATTGAAGTATTACCAGAAAGCCAAGGGGAAAGTGAAAGGGTAAAGGGTTACTGGACAGTGTGAGCTGGATTTGGAGTGTGTGTGAATGTTAGATAAAGCACTCATGTATGGAAAAGCATGCATGTCTGAATGTGTATGGGATTGGGTGAATGAATGGGCGAACGAGGCTTAAAAGTGCTCCATAAGCACCAATTCATTTACTGTGTACACTTCCTGTTATTATGTTGTTTTTTTGAAAGAGAAAACATTTTGACAGTGAGTAAGGATATCTTTCATATTTTTCAGTAAGTTGATTAAATGTGGACATTTTTTTTAAATGACTGGACATTAAGGTGTTTGTGTAGTTGCATATTGTAAAATTCAGCGCATTTTGAAAATGAGGATAGTTTTTGGGAGGTCTCAGTGCTTTTTTTTTTTTTTTTTTTAAATAACTGCAGCTCTATCATTGGGGAACAGGTTCTTGCTGACTTGCTGGAGTACAGTTATAAAGTAAAAAGGATCAGTGTCAATACAGTAATTGGATTTTTGCTTTCCTTTCATCTTATGTCCAGTTCTGATTTGGCCTGCACTTCTTGTGTCTTTAATTCTGCTGCAGACTATTAAAACCCCTATTAAACATTCTTTGATATTAATGCTGTTTCTGTATAAGCCATTCTTGCCTTTTTAGGTATTTATTAAGAATAAAACATATGCAACTAATTTATGTTGTTGGGTTCTTTCTGTTTGTTGAGTTAAAATTGGGTTTGTTGATAAAAGCAGCAGAGCTGTTTCACAGTAAAACTCTCTGATTTCGGGTTTTGCTTATTGGGTCACTGAAGGCTTTTGTCCTGTAAATAGGACTTCTCTCTCACACACACACACACACACACACACACACACACACACACACACACACACACACAGAGCTGTTTACAGCAACAAGAAAGAGTCACTGCAAATGGATTTATCAGAGGGTGTTGTGTTTTAGGATGTCCGTTCAGTGAAAGTAGGTCACACACGCACATTCTCTCTCTCTCTCACACACACACACAGTCTCCAGCATGGACTGAAAAATTACAACCATGCATACACACTCTAACATGTGTGGCAGTTGTTTTCATTTCTTTTTTTTCTCTCATACTTATTAAAAGATTTTTTTCAATCCATAAGCTTGAGCTTCAAAACTCTCTTTTACAGTCTCAGTGTTTGTGTGTGTTTGACTGTGTTTGTGTGTGCATGGAGGCTACTTCTGCTTGGATTTGTGCCTTTGTATGCTTCGATTTGTT
Organism: Aulonocara sp. 'chitande type north' Nkhata Bay; assembly: GCF_057382095.1. NCBI lineage: Eukaryota > Metazoa > Chordata > Actinopteri > Cichliformes > Cichlidae > Aulonocara > Aulonocara sp. 'chitande type north' Nkhata Bay. The sequence goes on from NC_141350.1 coordinate 32,893,404, forward strand.
TGGACCAGTTTCGAGTTGACACCTTGTGAGGGAGGGATGATTTTTTGTGGGTTTTCTTTCTTTTTTTTTTTCTTTTCTGACTGTATTTTTAGAGAGCAACAATATTCTCAAAGTGAGGAGGTTTAAAGAATTAAATTTTGAGCAATTGTGGGAGTTTCTGGACTGCCTTTTCTGCCAGATGGTAAAGTTTTGGGAAAAGTCAGCACAAGTGAACATTTACATTTACGGCTGCACTTGAGAAGTAAATTAAAAAAAAATCTGAGTGAGTTTAAGTGGCAAAACTTAAAGACAGAACATTTTTCAACAGTGAAAACACCTTTGAGTATTCTATGAAGTTGAGCTTGCTGTGTCATTAGCTCTGTCTCCTCTACAGTTGTTGGGGCTTTTATACTTTCATCACTTCATTTACTGGCGACCATTTAACACGAGTATCCAAATTACAGAAGTTCACATTACACAGTGTATTTAAGAGAGCACTAACAACAGTATTTGCACTGCTACTGCTTACAATGGACTGTTTCCAAACTACAACTTTCACACTGACAATCATAATTCGATGGATACGTGGATTTCTTGTAATGGCATCACACACATACAGACAGTTAACTTTGCGTCACTTTTGTACAGTCACAGGAAATTGTGACTACTGTCTGATGATGTCATAATGTTTGTTAAGACAGGCCATTTGAGCTCAGCTGCAATCCCAGATCAGATGGCAGCTCAGCTGATACTCTTTTGCACATCCAATTGGCCAACCGCAAATAGGACAAGATGTTTAAGATACTTTGGGCTGCCCACAGCTGCTGCACATCTGCAAGCTGCTTTGCAGTCCACCTCCACTCCAGCTGCTTCTTTTCATGCTGTATCTGACTTAATCAATATCCTATCTGTTGTCAGTGATGCCTCCTCTGTTCTGTGCTGATAAATCTCAGTGTGACTGTAGGTGCAGAAGTAGGTGTTCATCAGAAAAAGAGTTTAATTATGAGAAGCTTTGATTTTCCTGTTTCTCAAGTCACTGGAAGGCCATTATGAAATGACTTGATTTAAAAACAAATGTTAGAATAAGCCTAAAGGGAGTTTCCTCAGCCAGTACAAGCCTGCGTGTGCATGTCTTTATGTAAATAGACCCACCCCCCAAAAAAACCCAAGTAATTTATTAAATAAACTGAAAACACAAAACAAACACACTCCCAGAAAACTGTGCAGCAATAGAAAATAGCTGCTGTTTCCAGGGCGCGCTTGATTAATTATGTTTTTTGTGGGGGTTTTTTCTCTATCAACGCCTAATAAAAGGTTCACAAACCATCTGTGTTTCTTTTCCCCTGATGCCTTGCCCAAAGGTCCCCCCATCCTGGGACTGGCACCACGCCCGAACACGCCCATCCATCCATCCATCCATCCATCCAGTTCTCCCTCTTTCGTCCCTTCTTTCTTTCTTTATTTTCTGAATTCGTCCATCTCGCTTCCACTTCTTCCTCCTTTTCTCTCACTTTCTGACTACCTATCTTTTCTTCATCCCTTGTTCCCACCTCCTCCTCTCATCTCCTTCCCTCCTCCCCACCCTTCCTTTTCTACCCATTTAAACCCCTCTCCCCCATTATGCATATTCATAAACCTGCAAACATTCCCATCCAATAGTGTTTAATCCCTCCCTGACTGTGTGTGTGTGTGTTCGTGTTCTCCCCTTAACCCTTTTCACACACACACACACACACACACACACACACACACACTCCTCCTCCCAAACATATAGCAGCTGGCCGACAGATGGGGCCCGCAGCCAAAAAAGCAGCAGCGGCAGTACCACAAAAATAAAAATTTACTAGATGCCAGTGGAATTTATTTAAGGGCAGAGGAGGGGGGTGAGGGTAGGGTAGTCATGGAGAGGAAGGAGACGCAGTCCTCTCCCCACAGCCTTAACGCCACTTACTTCATCCGCTCATTGTCATTTTTAAACTCTCTCATTCCATCAGTGCATTTTCATTTTCAGACCCAGAACATAATTCTCAGTACGCCAAGGCTCTTTTCCTCTTTTACCCATTTGGTGGGTCACAAAAGGGTTGATGAGAGGAACTATTTCTCTCTCAGTCTTCAGCTCAGCCTTCAGCTTCAGGAAACAAATTTTTATCGAATCACGTTTTTGCTGATATGTTCTGAGGCGTCAAAACGTGCCACTAATGTTACAGGGGGAGGTCGTCAAATGTCGTCTTTATGGGGGAAAGAGTTAAAACATCAAATAGCTTCAAATGCCTTGTAAATGCTTCATTTCTACCAAATGCAGCAGTTTTAGATGTTCTCTGTGTGAAGGAGCCGTAACCCATCAGTGACTTAGAAAGGCTTTCTGCAAAACTTATTACAGGAAGTCCTCCAGGATCCACACACAGTCCAGCTCTTTCATAGGATCAGTCCACAGTATATTGACAGTATATTGTGTCTCTGCTGCTACAGCAGAAAGGTAATAATTATGTGCTGATAGAAGTCACCAGCAGAAAACCACCTGTTAGGAAAGCAGTCGCAGGTGCACCCTTAGTACTTCCCCAAACCTTAAGAGGAACAAACATATAAATGAGTCAAATGCAATAAATCCAGTATGATTGTTATTCGTGTCTGCATCTATAATTATTGATTGCCACATAACAAACTGCTATTATAGTTTTATTTTTGTTTGTTTTGTTTTAATTATTTTTCTTTGACTCTACATTGATTTTCTTTTTAAATTTTGTTTATTGAAATCAGCCTGTCAGACAATAGAATTATATTTCCTGATGTCATTATCCGATGTTTGTCTGTTGCATTACAAAAAATTGTTTGGGCTGGGAAAGCTTCGGGTTTGTGAAATGAAGACCTAAAACTTGCAGTTACTTTTATAGTAACTAAGATTTATGTAATTCACCAGAACAAAAGACGTAAAAATAATTAGAATAAAAAAGCAAAACAAAATGTATGAGCATCAGAAACAGAGAGTCACTCTTTTGTTGACTTTACTACTCAAAATTAATTTGCCTATTTGATCTTGCCCTCTTCCTCTTAAGCCTGCTTCTATTAGCTAAATGTACTTTTAGTTTAAATGTGGTTTAATATTGTAAGTCTATCCACTCATTATGTCATCCATTTGTGCCTCTAAATTGTATAATATTTTGTCCTGTGTACACATGTTGTCATTATTATCTATTATTGCAGTGTCATTTAAGATTTGTGGTTTTTAATATTTGCAGATTTTTCCCACTTTTATCACTTTATTAGTGCTGAATGATGCTCTAAATTACAAAAGGAAAACATCTGTCGTACTTTTCTTTTCTTGCATCATGCTTTCATTTCTGACCGTGCTCTAGTACATGTTTTTTTGTTTTGTTTTTTTGTCTGGCTGGCTTTAATCAGCATGCGTGGTTTAGATTGGACCTAATGTTGATTTTCAGGAAAAATTCAAAGCCCTGCATTTATTGATGGTGACACAGACATTATAAGAATGTGCAGGAAATTGGATAGGAAGAGGAATGAAGGAGTGAACAGGGGAGTATGATGTGAGGAGTTTTTTTCTGTCTGCTGAGGCTGCAGGTGGATTTTCTTTGGCCACAGCACTCCTCTCTCTCTATGTCCCTCAGCCTCACTCCCCCTGTTGCTCTCCCTCCTCCTATCTTATTGGCAGCCATAACTGGCAAAGGGACAAGAAAATGGGGACACATTAGATGGAGAGAGGAAAATAGAATGAAACAAAGGAGAAGTAGAGGATGAAGAGAAAGGGGGGGCAGAATAAGGGGAAAGGTGAATAAGAGGGAAGCTGAAAAGGAAGCAATAACTGGGAGAAAGGAGAGAATAAAAACAGGAGAGGAGACTAGAAGGAGAATCATCCCCAGGGGGCACTGTTTGTCCTTGCTGCAAAACTCAAACATGCACACACGCACGCACGCAAGCACGCACGCGCACACACACACACACACACAATCACTCACATACGCACAAGAGTGGCAGAAGAAGGGAAGAAATGAAACTTTGGTCAGAAATGCTTTTTTTTCTTTCTCTCACTCGATTCTTTGTTTCCTGTTGTCAACTTGTTTACACAGTGAACTACCACAGTCAGATTTTATTGTCTGAGAAACTCCACAACAATATGACGACATATGCGTATACAAGCAGACACTATCTGTATACAGAGTCATGCATAACACGTGCACGACTTTGTTCCACATCTTAAAATGTCTGACTTCTTTGTGTATTGAAAGGACAGTTCGGATTGACTACAGTAGTAGTAGTAGTATACATTGCAAGCAGTATCATCACAGTGTACTGAAAGTATGAAAAGTAAAACTAGATGTCTGTGGTTTTATAGACTTTTGAAACAGATTAACAGTGGCTTCATTTTCAGCATGGCAGTGATCCCAAGCAAACTGACAATGCAGCAAATCCATAGCTGGATAGAAAAAGCTCACAGTGGAACAATATTGGCCATAAATTGGCCTTCCCAAGGGCCCAGTCATCAACAGTACTGAAACAGCGGGAAATCATCTTGACACCGGACAGAACAAAAGGCTGTCAACATCCAAAGAAGAGCTTTGAATGTCCTTCAAGAAGCCTGCAGAATTATTCCAGAATTATTATTGTGCAGTAGGCACAGACATTGATAATTATGCGCTTTGTCCAAAAATTCATGAACATCCCCTGGACAGGTGGAAATCTGCAGGTGGTGTTAGACATCAGACTATTACCAAAGTTAGTAGGATTCCTGCTTTAGGACCATGGGTGTGTGTACATTTGATTGATTAATTGGTCCAACAGTTGTTCATCTATTCCAGTGAGGATCACACTGGCAGACTGACCAGCAGATCAACATTGCCGTCCTATGAGCCATGCTATTACCATGGCTGGTCAGGTTGCATGTAGACCCAAAACTGCAATGGTTTCATGAATTTTAAAAGGAGAAGGCAGTGGAAAAAAAAACATTACTGACTGATGTAGAAGCATGAGAGGGCCCAACCCTGCCTTGACATTTTCACCAGCTGTTGATTGGCTGGTCTGTTCAGCTTTAGTTTAATTACAGAGAAATCGCATGTAAATATTCCGTCCCCTTAGGATCAGCCCAGATTTAAATAAGCTTACAGCATTTCCTCAGACACCAAATAAACTTTACTTTTTTTTGGATGTCAGACTCTTAAGAAAACTTAACTTCAGCTCTTTCCTGTTGTGGATGTGATGAACACTCTGGCCTCCAGCGATGCTAACGCTGGTTTAAAACGGCAGCACAAAAACACAACAAAACAAACTAAAATGATCTCACTGTGAGAGACGAGGCGAGCGAGGCTGCGGCAGTACATTCTGCTGTTACCGTTATGTGTCCACGGAGATCAGGTGTGTTTATTTTGCAGACCTTTTCATCCCTTCCCCCTGCTGCCCACCTGTGCTGCACCTGACGTCAACCCCGCTCTGACACACACTCACGGTCGACGTAACAAACACAAATACAAGCTAACAGGCGCGTGCATAAATGCACGACCAATCGCACACAAACCCCGCAAGCCACACCGTACAGTGCACCGTCATCATCTCCGTCTCCCATTTGAATTCTTTTCAAAGCAGTTATTCCTTCAAAAAGACGCTCATGGCAACTGGAACCCAACTTGTGGCACACACACAAACTGCACACACATTTTTGTCCCCATCTGGTCACCATTCAGCAGGATGCGTGCTCTCTCTGTTGCTATTTGTTGGAGCGAACACTCTCACAACCCTCAATCAGCTCTTGCCTGTAACGGTTTACTTATTGATCTCTGGCCTTTTATGACCTCTCTTGGTGGCTAGCAGGAACCGCAACAACATTCTGGTTTCCTTCTCTCTGCAGTAGGTTAAAGCTAATAAAGATGATTTTTATTAGGTGTTATGAATATTGGTTCAAAGAATTGAGGGTCAGACTGGAAGATGGAAAATGTTCTCTCGCTGCCTGTTTTATATAAGTATACACAGTTTATGCTTGAAGACATTCATTTTTTATACAATTAAAGGTCAAGTGCAAACTTAGCTTTCACATGTCTTGCCAGCATGACTGAGCTTCAGTGTTGGAAACACAAGTGTCATCTTGAACAATCCAGTGAGGCCTACCCTTTTGGTTTTTCTCAAAAGAGGATGCAGATGTTGAATCATTCCTATATTTAACAATATTTCACCCAGTGCTCCACACCCCTCACCACAGATATCTGTCTGTAATGGACAAACAAGTGCACACTCCTCTGTCTTTAACACTCAACTAGGAAACAAGTGGAGCACTAAAGATGCACTTTCCTCTCAGGTGTTGCACCTGTGTTTTCACTGCTGATAAAGAGGGTCTGGCAATTTTTGATCTGCTCTTCGAAAAAAAGCTTTTCTAAAAGCAAATGTTCTCACTTGGCACCTTGGTAATGGTCACTTAATTGGGCAGTTTAAAAAAAAAGTTATCGGGTTATCAGGGAATATATATAGACTTGCCTGTAAAATATTATTTTAAAAAAACTGCTTACAGAGTTTTCAGAATTTGCCTCTAACTATGTTTTTTTCTTCTTAACTTCTTACACTGCTGTTTCCTGTTGTGAAGTTCTTCTCTGGATTTAAATTTAGGATTCTTTGCAGTGCTAGATCTCTCTTTTATAGTATGATAATGTTAAAAGTAATCAATGTTTGTGCTAAGCTAAGCAAAACATGTCCAAATCTATATCTGTACTCAATTTCACCTCATTTTTTGTTATTATAGCAAAGTTCATCTATGTGAGCAGTTTTTCGAGCGGATATTTTAAGGCCTTAACTTACATAGAATCACAACAGGATTGGTTCATTTCTCTCTCTGGTTGGCTGTTGATTGGCTCTTTTGGAGGAAGTTTATTGCTATTTTTGAGAATTCTTGAATGCTGTGTATCAGATTGTAGTGATGGGCATTCTGTGCATCTGTCAATGAGCAGAGAGTGTGTGTGTGTGTGTGTGTGTGTGTGTGTGTGTGTGTGTGTGTGTGTGTGTGTGTGTGTGTGTGTGTGTGTGTGCGCGTGCCTGAGGCCCAGATTGACAGGATCTAAAATAGGCTGAGTTTTTTGTTTTGTTTTTTTCTAGTCCTGAGCAGCCACCTGTGGTCAGCACTATGTGTGTGTGTGTGTGTGTGTGTGTGTGTGTGTGTGTGTGTGTGTGTGTGTGTGTGAAATATATGAATGTACCAGTGTGTATTTTCACTGGACGTCTCTTTGAGGGGTTTGAGTGCATTTTTATGCCCCCCACCCCTTTGGTCTCCCTTATATGGAATGGAGAGTTACTGGTCACCCAGCCTTCCAGATGTTCTTGCAAACTGAGCTGTTCCACGTGCAGACTCCAAACCAAAACCAGTGGCAGACCAGACTTCCCAGAATACATCGTAAATGAGCCTAAACAAAGCTGAAAACCAGTGAATCTAAAAGTTTTGGACAAGCATAAATAATTTTAATAGCTTTCCTGTTCTACAGACATGCTTCCTGTGGACTGCAGATGTGTAATATACAGTAGAAAATTGCTTAAAGTCTCCTTTCCTGTGTGAGTTATCCACATTACAAATAAAATACTGAATCCCGATGCATAAATACAGTAGGATGTACTTTTTAGTGTTATCCCACCTTCCCCTCCTCAGAATGAAAACCACATAGACTCAAGCTGTAGCTGTGTGCATGTGATGACGAAGTGCCTGGGTAGTCCTCACCTGCTGTATCCCCTCTCTCAGCCCTCTCTGCCATCGCCCTCGGTGCTGACGTCAGTATCGGTGGTGAACCAGACCACAGCGGCCGCAGAGCCCTTTGATCCCACACTCCTCTCTATTAGAGCTCTCATATGGGCTTCGCATAACACACTCACACGTACACACACACAGATGCTTTTCAGCCTTTAATTTTGTCCGTGGTTTAATAGACTTTTGAAACAGACCAGCTCAGTCATCGACTGAGCTGTCAGGTGTGCAAAAGCTTAACTAACAAAATCATGGATCATATTAAAGTATTGCTTTATCATACCAACCACGCTATTACTTAGAGCCAAATTATCATGTTGTGGAAATGCATCCGTAATTTAAGAAAAAATGTTCACCCTATGGCAATGCATCAGTGTACAATAAAACTATGATCTTGACACCTAAATTATATCTAATTATATCATCACACTATAATACAATTCTCTAAATCTATATATTATCATCACATAGACCATAATCAGTTCCTAAAGAGTAAAAGTCAAGACACAGAACCAAATTACTGTACCTTACAGTGGAGCTGTATTTTTGTGCTATAAGTATTGAGTGACAAAATAGAACTACATTGTGATAATGTAGAGCTACATGGACCTTCAGTAGAAGCACATTAATATAGTACAAAACTACATTTTCACACCATGAAGCTACAGTCGCTGGTTGTATAATAGTTAAATAGCTCTAACTTTAAAGCCAAAGACTATAGAACTACACAGTCGTGCCATAAAATTAATCTTTTACAACCTGTTTCCAAAACACTGACTTGCAAATCATCTACATCATATTTAATTGTAACTAGTACAAATAATGTAGCTTGGCATTTTCTTAGAAGAGTTCCAGCAAAGGTGGAAGTGTTACTGGATTTGCCCTGGATGTGTTTCTTTTCTTTGCATAGCAGAGCTTTTACTTGGATTCTTGGGCGTTTGTGGAAGAGTCTGAGTACATGTAACGATTTCCACTGCAGAACTGCGGCCATTTCGAAATTCCTTTGGAGGGTTCAAATGGTAAATGGACTGGTACTATAGCAGTCAAAGCAATTTCTTATTATGAGACTCATTAACACAAGTGCTTACTTCTATACCTAAGTTCTTTCTAAAAAAATCTAGCAATCACATACTCAGATACTGATGCATTGGGGGCTACTCATTAATTTCTACTTCAGCATGCAAATAGGAGCAAGAGAAGTAAGAGACCACCGCTCTAACCTCTGAGTCACAGCCGACTGCTGTCATGGCCATTTAAGAATATCGGTTTTATGCTTTGACGTGATCAAAAGAATGAGAGGAGTGTGGGGTTAAGTCATTTGAGGAGGGCTCAGAGTAGAGCAGCTACTCCTACACATCGAAAGGAGCCAGTAGAGGTGATTTTGTCATCTGACTAGGATGGGTTAGGTGTTTCACTCATGTCCCACCAGGAGGACTCCCCAGGGCAGACCCAGAACATGCTCGAGAAATGACATGTCTTGGCTGGCCTGCGAATGAATCGGTGTTCCCCTGAGGCTAAGGAGAGGGAGGTCTTTGGTTCTGTCCCCACGACATGGCCCCGGATAAGCAGAAGAAAATGGATGGGTGTAAGTTGTTAGCCAGTAAGTGTGCAGGTTTACAGTCACATCCACCCCTTGCAAAGATGGTGATGGCGGAAATGACATCTTGAAGCTTCCAAAGGGGACTTCAGTAATCAGCTGGTCATTAATCGGTCCTTTTTGCTCTGCGTGGTATCTGTGGTATGGCTACAATAATACACAGTTGAACAAAATATTATTTACTATATAAAGAATACAATTTAATACCCATTTAAAGATAATGTGCTATTAACATTATCTCTCTCTCATAGAGTACTGCTCGGTTTCCATCATGCAAACCTCAGTGATTCGGAGCAGCAGACGCCTTTGTAAATGGCAGAAATATACGGAACATTTCACAGCCAGGAGCTTATGTGGAAAAATATGTTTATTTGTGTGAAAGATGTCGCCTTGTTATTAGAGTCTAATACACAGTTTTCCACTCAGGTGAACAGTCTGGATGATTATCCTCTGACAACTTAACAACAACACAGTAATCGAGGGGAAATAAATAATTCCCTGGCAGAGATCAAATTATCAGCTCACATTGCTGCTTTTGATTCTGCTCAGTCTTCAGGTTTCCATGAACTCATTCCACCTCTCCCTCTCTTCCTTTCTTTTTCAGTTGTTCCCTCTTCTTTTCTCACCCTCCTTCCTCATCAGAGGTGAAAATTTACCCAAAGGGAGTCTCTCTCTTTCTTTTCCTCTCTCTTCTTCACACCTTCCTCATCACTTCTGCCAAGTTTCCCCCAAAGGTGTGCTGCTGCTTGCTGACTCGCTGCAGGAAACGATAACGAGCTTAGAAGAAATTTTTATCGCCTGTTCAAACTGTTTATTTTCAGACTTAAAAGCTAACAAGATTTTTTTTAAGGAAATTTGGACTCAGCTTTTGTTGTTATATATTGCAGCTCTAATTCTGGGTGTCCATGGTGCTGTAATAAAATCAAACAAGTAAACAAATGCTAACTCTTAGACAAATGTCCAAAATTGCAGAGAGGTAAGAGGAAATCCAGGTTTCTCTCTTTTGGGTGAAAGTGACTTGAAAGCCCAGAAACTTCACCATAAAATAAAAATACATCTTTAGAAGTGAAATTTCTTTCTAGGTATCAGGAGGTACTGTAACAACACATCTAAGCAGTGAGAAAGTTGTGAAAGATAGAGGAAGTTCAGATCAGAGTCCTAATTATGCATGGCTCAGATTCAACAAGGGGCTGGAAACTTTCCTCAGAGACTTTGGTCCATTCTGACATGATAGTTGCTGCAGATTTGTGCAGATCCATGATGTGAGTCACTTCCCAGAGACGCTGAGATCTGGTGACTGTGGAAGACATCTGAATACAGCAAACTTATTGTAATATTCAACGGACCAGTTTGAGATGATTTGAGGTTTGTGACATGGTGTGTTATCATGTTGGAAGGAGCCATCAGAACATGGAAACACTGGTCATGAAGTGATGGACATGGTCAGGAACAATACTTGTGCTGTGGGATATTTAAATGATTCTCGACACCATTACACTGCTATCACCAGCCTGAGTCTTTAATATGAGGCAGGATGGATCCATGCGTTCATGTTTTTTTACACCAAATTCTGACCCTACCATCTGAATGTGGCAGCAGAAGTAAAAACTTACCACAGCAGGCAGCTAGTTTTCAGTCTTCTATTTGCCAGTTTTGATGAGTCTGTGTGAACTGTAGCCTCAGTTTCCTGCACTTAGCTGACAGGTCTGATACCCAGACTGGTCTTCTGCTGCTAGCCCATCTGCTTCTGCTGGTTGTGCACTCATTTGCATACCTTGGTTGTAACACATGGTTACTTGAATTACTGTTGCCTTTCTATCAGATTAAAGTACGCTGGCTATTTTCCTCTGACCTCGGACAATTACGAGCCATTTTCAGTCAGAGTATAGCACTCACTGTTTTATTTTTTTCATATGATTCGCTGTAAACCCTAAAAATGTTTATGTAGAAACATCTCAGGAGATCAGCAGTTTCTGAAATATTCAGACCAATCAAAGTCACTTTAAATCACCCTTCTGACCCATTCGGCTACTCAGTTTGAACTTCAGCAGGTGATCATTTCTGCTTGCTGAGTTGCTCCCATGTATTTGGCTGATTAGATATTTGTATTAATATGCAGGTAAACAGGCGTAGCTAACAGGGTGCATATGCATCCATCAGATATGTCACTCCACAGTTTCAGTTTCCCCTGATGGAGATCTCTGAATCTGTTTGCAAAGTGACAATTTCTGGTCTGTCTAGTATATGTTCAGCCTCCCCAAGACTGAATTTGGGCCTCAGTCAGAACAAAATAGGCTGCAAGTGATGTTATGACCAAAAGGTAGCATGGCAGGAATTACACAGAGGGAGGCAAGACATTAGGCAGGGTACATACACTTTAACAAATAAATGTTAGGTGCATATGAAGGAGGATTATACCACAGTAAAAACAGATACTAGATACTACTGCTACTAAAAAAAACTACTACTAAGAAACTTTAGTAGTTGTGTTCAAGACAACTACACTCTTTTTTTTTGTTTGTGTGTGTGTGTGTGTGTGTGTGTGTGTGTGTGTGTGTGTGTGTGTGTGTGTGTGTGTGTGTCCTCAGGCTGAAGCAGGTTGAGAAAATCTGTATTCCATTAACTGGTTATGCTTCAGACCCAGCCCTCCTCTCACCCTGTTTTTGGTGCACTGATGCTCACAACCTGCCGCACAGCCACATCTGGTTGTTCAAAGGCCCCGATGAGTGCATGTATGTGTGTCTGTGTGTAGGTATTTTCCCAGCAGCTGCCTGCAATCTTTGCGAAGTGCTTTGGTGTCTCTCACACACCAGCTCGTACCAACATACGTTATTAAAGCCATTAGCTGCTGTGAAACAAGGTTTTTCCTCTGCCTCAGATCAGTATGTCCCTGTGAGTGTGTGTGAATGTGCGTCTGTCCTGACCAGCAGTAAAGGAAAGCACACATTCAAGTAAAAGGTTAATGAGAAGCAGGCTCTGTAGTTGTTTGTGTTGCACATTTTTGGGAAAGCAACCTGTTATTTAAAGCAATCTTTAAAGATTACAGAAATATAACCTTATTAAAGTGCAGTATAGTCATTTCGTAGTTATGCTAGCAGTCTGGATCGATGGATGTCTGTCAGTCTGTTCTTCCCTTTGGTCCAAACTGAAATAATGAGTACTTTGTTTGGTTTCTCTTTATTATATAGTACTCTGAGTTGTCCTCCATTACCTCTGCATTTTGTTTTTCTGTTGTTTGGGGAAAATGCTCAATCAAAACTTTATTTATATCGCCTTTTTCCTGACACTTTACAGCTTAAAATGTTTTACAGAGCAAGACGTCATCCCAAAAAACTCATGCATATATAGTCATGCACACATCTGCAAATCAGTACTGAGCCCACCACGTGAAACAATAAAAACTGGGGAAGTGCTATTAGTGATAGAAAAGCCTGGTAAAAAATATTAAATAAATTAACGAAATAATAAATAACATGGTTAAAAAAACAATAAATAATGAAAAGAGGGTAAAAAAAAAAAGTACAATACATAATTAGAACAAGGTAGCAGGTGTGAACAGAAGTAAAAGAGTAGAAATAAAATGAACTCAAATAAAAGCCAAGGCAAAAAAGTGCATTTTGAGTTTGGTTTTAAAAGCTTCAGCATTCTTTGCTGTTCTCAGATTTTCAGAAAGCCTGTTCCACAGATGTGGCGTACAGTAACAGGAAGTTGTCTCTACATGAGTTTGAGGTCTGGTTTCGGGAACAATTAAAAATCCTTGACCTGAAGACACAAGGGTTACAATATGCTAATAGCATAAAAGTCTTTCTAATAATTAAAAACCAAAGAGTGAAAGAATCTTGAAATCTATTCTGAAGCTATCAGGAAACCAGTGAAGTTTTTTTATATGTGTGCTCTTTCTGGTCTTGGTCAATCAAACATATGGAAATACAGTACAACTGAGTACAGTACAATTATAATGAGCTCAGAAATCAATATTTGGTGTGATCACTTTAATTCTTCAACACAGCCTGAAAGGCAAGCTTTCCTGTAATTTCTTCAAGCAGTTTCCAGGATCAGTTCTCCAGCCTTCTTGAAAGATTTTCCAAAGCTCTTCTTTGGATGCTAGCTGCCTTTTGTTCATGTTCTCTGTCAAGATAACCTCACACTGCTGCAGTTTTCTTGAAGTCTGTGCTCTAGAGAGACCAGCCCATAGCTGATAGTATTCCACTGTGTCTTTTTCTGTCTTTTTACTGCAGTGGCATTTAGTATCAGTGTTCATACTGAAAAGTGAAGGCACTGTAAATCAGATGTTTGCCAGATGTTATTGCATGGTGGATCAAAATCTGATGGTGCTTTCTGGTCTTCATAATTCCATCGATTTCAGAAAGTGATGAACCAACACCACTGAGATACTTTTTTTTGTCCCCCACTTGTCCAGTTACCTCATATTTTAAAGAAGTACTGCACACATGCCGTTACACACGTTAAAAAGTCAGTCATCTTTAAGTGGATTATAAAATTACTGGAAATATATCAAAAGTAAGCTGAAACAAGCATGTGAGTCACAATAAACTCAGTGATGTTATTTTGTCTGCAGTGACTCACTGTGTTTCAGCTCCTTGATGTTTAGTTGATATGAGGCTAATGAGTCTGAGTTCAAATGTGAACATCTGTAAGGCTTACACACACACACACACACACACACACACACACACACACACACACACACACACACACACACACACACACACACACACTTCCTTTATTGCTGTTTCTGTTTTTCTTTTCCTGTTCTTGTCATTCACTCCATTTACTACATCTGGATTAGAAAAAGCTGGTTTATATTTGTAGCTGAGCATCAGGATCTCTTAAAGTTTGTCACACCAAAGAAAATGTGTTATCAGCCATCCTGCCAAAATTAGTTGATCAAAAAATGGAGAAGTCTATAAAATGATGGAAAAAATGACTTCAGGACCACGCAACACGAGAAGCATTCTCTTCTTCTCATCTTGTTTTGGCTGCTGGAGCTAATTGACAAATGCTGAATGATGAAGTCTTTTTAAAAAAAGGTTTCCGTATAAGCTTCAGGGGAGGGTTCGTGCTAAGAAAGCTTGGTCACAGTATGGCACTGTGCCTTGGTTTTAACAAACCGCAAATGGACAGCAAGATGTTGAAAAGTACTTTATTTGTGTGACTTTAATTAAGTAAAACTTAGCAACTGACACTGTGTTCACAAATCTTCTGCAGTCCTTTTGTAGGATGCACAAATCATAGCTTTTCCTTTACACAGATTTAAAAGTTGTATTAATCCACAACAAGCAGACACAAATGATCCACAGTTGTGGCGCATATTAGAGTAATATTATTATCTCACAGGATGTTGGTTTGTTTCTAGCCTAATTCTTTTCTCCTCCTTTAAAGATTTGGTTTTTTAGCCTCCACATTACATGTTCTTCGGCTACTTCCTTAACTTGAGCTACAAGTCATCAGTGATGGGAATAACGGGAATAACGCTGCAAGTAGCAGCGTTACTTTTTTCAGTAACGAGTAATCAAACTAATTACTATTCCTATCGTTACAACGCTGTTACCGTTACTAACAAGAAAATGCGGTGCGGTCGCATTACTATTTTTCAGCAAACAGACTGTTAAAGCTGTGTTCAGCTTACCGCACCTTATATTAGTTGCACGGAAGTAGCTGACTACGTAAGTAATCTCGGTGCTACTTTAAGCAGCTGCGCGTGCGGTTATCCCTTTCTGGTAGACGATCACTTTTTGGCACAACACCTGGAGCTAAGGGGGCAAAACAATCGCATGAGTGCTGCTGTTTGACTGAGGAAGAATAAAGCAGTCGTGGTAAGTCAATCACATGACCACTTAAAGACAAAGCAACAAGGTGATATTTAGCAGTTTATAAATTGTGTTGATAGGCCGCGTACAACCAGAGTCGTGTTGGTGGAAAAATGCACCATATTGACCAGTCAAAAATGATATCAGGCTGTGATGTTCTCCTTTATAATGGACAGAAATAATTTTTTTGAAGTGGCACAAATAATTTGTGGCATCTTATTGAATGCAGAACAGCTGATTGTTCTGTAAATAGTTTGAAATGGTTGTTAAAAAAGGATAAAAGGTAAATGGCTGCAAATAACTTTGTTGTTTGCAAAACTTGTGCGTATGATTTTAAAATTGACAATTTATATTTGCATTTAAAGGTATGAAGTATGATTCAATAAACAAGTTTGTGGTCGTTACAATAAAAAAATATAACTTTTTCTACTCGGATTTTATGTTTTTGTCTGATTTTAGATCAATTGTGCTAATGCACTATGTCAAAATGAAAACATAACTGTAAATTCAGACACATGAGGTTGTGCTGAAAAGGATGATACCAAACAAGGCAAAGGAAATAGTTTTTAAAGGTAAAATGTGGAGTGAAAATCAAAAGTAGTTAAAAATGGCCAATTTCACCGTGGACCCCAGAGGATTAAACATTTTTTTAAAGTAACATAGTATTTACTTTTCAAGTAATTAATTACTTTTAGAATCATGTAACTCAGTTACTTTTTTTGAAGAAGCAACTAGTAACTATAATTAATTACTTTTTCAAAGTAACTTGCCCAACACTGTGAGTCATATGTTTTCTAGCGTCCTTGTTTGTTTACATGTTGTGCAACCCACAAAACATGCAAATTAATATTTTCCCCTGCTGGCCTCCTGAGTTAAAGCTTAGCTTTTACATTATGATGACATAACAAAACTAAAGCTCATGTTTTAAAGAGCTGGAGAAGCTTCACTAATATTAAAGCTCAGAAAAGAGATGAGTCACATCTCGCGGTATTTCTTTACCACTTTTCCCAGTTCACTCGATATGCCAGCTGCCAGTTTGCTTGTGCTTCTTTACACTAATTACTGGAGATTTGATCTGTCGTAATAAAATAACAACCATAAGAGTGAACTAAGATTCATTTAATTGTGTTCTTTTTATTTATTGTCTCTCACTGCCGCAATTGAGTGGGCAGTCTCTAAACTGGCAGTGGGGAGTGGTCAATTAGAGCTCACTCAATCCACTACTTTGGTCCATATGTATGGAAGAAGTTTAGGGCCACCGGAAAAAAAGTGGACATGTCTTTTTTTATTTTTCCAGAAAAAAGAGAAAAGAGAAAAAAAGTCAGAATTCTGACTTTAACCTCAGAATTCTGGGAAAAAGCCAGAATTATGAGATTAATGTTGTGGTCTGGATGAGTGGCTGGAAACTAGGTTCCTGAACTTCCCTGGTCTCCGCCCATGGGCAGGGGCACCACACCCTCTACCGCCTGGAGCTGACTGAGCACATTAGGCTTGGAGATTTAAGATATGCGCTGATGTCTCTTCTTTCCAGTTCGTCAACTACTCTACGTCGGTAACCAGGCCTTATATTTCATGCTTCTGACTGTAGAAGTCTCTGCCTCCGCTCTGGGTACTGC
The DNA here is from genome assembly GCF_057382095.1 of Aulonocara sp. 'chitande type north' Nkhata Bay. NCBI lineage: Eukaryota > Metazoa > Chordata > Actinopteri > Cichliformes > Cichlidae > Aulonocara > Aulonocara sp. 'chitande type north' Nkhata Bay. Next base: position 32,910,150 of record NC_141350.1, read on the forward strand.
GCTTGGGTTCAGTTACAGTTACAGTCACTTTAACTGATATTTGTTTTAAAAGTTTATTAGGATGGAATTGGATGGAAACTTGTAGTTTTGTACTTTGCACCATTTCCAGATAAAGATTTTGCAGCATTAATACTACCAAGTTATGGCAGTATTATGAATATATAACACAATGCTATTGCTAATTGTTTGTTTCTGTTCCTGATTACCCGCTTACATAAATGCTAGCACAGTGTTAATCAGCTAAACCCAATTTTTTTTTTACATGCTATTACTTGTTTATTACTTTCATATTATTACCTTCTTGTTTCCACCTCTTACCCATCTACTATTACAACCAACCAGCTTAACTGACCAATACTGTTAAACCTTCAGCGGTATTAAGCTGACATATCATATATTTAAATACTTTCTTATCTACACCTCTTGAATCCTAAAAAAGTAGTCCTTTATGATGTATATATTCAAGAGAGTTCGGATCATTGCAACACTGCTGGTCTTCAGTGTCTTTCCTCTTTTTAATTAAAAAGATATTAGTGTAAACCCTAAATGGATGAAAGTGAGTGACACTGACAGTTATGAAAAATCTAAATGTAATTAATGAGCATTATTTTAATGTGGGAAATAACAGTCGGGAAAAACGGATCAACAGGAGATTATACTGCAATCTGCTCCATGAGAACACACATGAGAACATGCATACACCAAAATACACACACGCACATATTCTGGTTAGATTTTGGAAGCTAAGCATTCCAACAATAAATGACCTTTTGTTTAAATATCAACAAGCAGAAGGTTCTCGGGCTCAAGGCTGCCAAAAATCAGCATCCATCCATCAAGATTTGTGTTCATTATAAGAGAGATGAGCTAAAAATAACACAGGCCCAACGGTGGAAGGTGCAAACTAAACCCAGTCTAAACATTTCTAACTCATTACACAACAGAGCGGATTTACTGTGGTTGAAAAACAAAATTAAATGGAGAGGAAAAAGATAAAAGAATGTCTTCTAACTCACTATTTATTATGTTAGAAATTAAAAATCCTTAGCAATACCGTGATGCTCATTATGTGTAATTGAAAAAAGCAGGAAATGGTGAAATACCAGTTCACCGTCCGTCCGTCCGTCCGTCAGTCACCAACAGCTTATCTGAGGCTGGGTTGTGGGGAAAGCAGCCTAAGCAGGGAAGCCCAGACCTTGCTCTGACCAGACACCAGAGACCAAGCATACCCAACCAAGATTTAGCCTATCCAGCGTGCCCTGGGGAGAGCCCAGGGCCTCCTTCTGGTAGGACACGCTCAGAACACCTGATCAATCTCATCTGATCACAACTGCAGTTTCCTCCACAAGAGGGTAAAAACATTTCATAACCACACTGCCCTCAGTCTACTCCTTTCCTCCAGATTGCTGCAGTGCCAGTAAAACATGTTCCATCTTTTTTTTGTTATTGTGACCAAAATAAAAGTTTCAGACAGACACTTACATCACTGTTAGCCTGAGTGTAGCGAACATTATCAGAATCCTGAAAATTGCTGATTAGAGTCAAAAACTCTGAGTGCAAAGGCAAAGAAAAAAGTGTGTGTGTGTGTGTGTGTGTGTGTGTGTGTGTGTGTGTGTGTGTGTGTGTGTGTGTGTGTGTGTTGTGTTGTGTTGTGTTGTGTTGTGTTGTGGTTCTAGCAAACACATTACTTGTAGCAACTGAAAGATTTGAGCCCATCGACTGAAGTGGGTCTGTTCTTTTTATATAGCATCTGAGCACACCACAGCTACACACATACCACAAAGAGCAGACCTCAGTGGCAGCGATGCATGGGTTGGATGTGGTGGCAAAATGAAACAGGCTCTCTTCATCTGTGAGTGAGTGTGTTGACTCGAGTTTGGTAGAAACCAACAAATCCCTGGTTTAGACTGCTCCCCGCCGTCCTCTCTCTTCTTTTTTTCTATTTTTACCTTTCCTGCCTTCTCTCCCTCTCTCTCACTCATTTTCCCTCTTGTTGTAGGTCACTCTTTCCCTAGCTTGCTCCTCTCTCCCAGAATATCTCTTAACTTTCCCCTCTTTTGCCTTTTTTATCTGCTGACTTGGCACCTCTGCCTTCCTTTTAAACCTCTCAACACACACACACACACACACACACACACACACACACACACACACACACACACACACACACACAGAAGCACAGTCCCCTCAACACTTGTACTTAAGCACAATAGTTATATTCAAATGTGCTCCCACATGGCTGCTGTGTGTGTTGTCCAAGCCCAGTCAGCAGAAGTTGGAGTTGAACACAGCGACCTACATTTGAGGTTAATAAATCAAAATAATCTTTTTTTTCCCCCCCTTAAAGCTAATTTTTAGGATTTTATTTTTGGTTATTTCTACTTTATTAATGTGGATTCGGCAACTAACATGAGAGCGGCAGGAAGGGCTAGGGATAAGATGAGAAGGAGAAGAAGAGAGGATTTTTTGTACTTAAAAATTATGAAATAATGTGAATTATCCCATTATTGTTATTCAGGCTTTCATTCGTGAACAAAGAGCATCACAATGGATAATGGTTAAAATGACAATAAATAAAGGCAGTTCGAATAGTAACAATCATTATTGCAAATATAAGTATTGATGGAACATCATCTTAATAATTAAATGATTACATGAAGCATAGTAATACAGAGACTGGACTCTGGTTCTGTCAACCTTTATAAAGATGCTAGAGCAGGAGTGGATGATTCATTATTCCAAGGAGCCACATGACAAACTGGAACTGTTGTGGAGGGCCACACCGATAAGTTTATAAAGAGATAAAATTAGTAATGAGCAGAACTGGTTTCATCTTATTTGTTCAGCACTTCATAACAGTCCCAGTTTGTCATGTGGCTTCTCTGGAAAATGAATTCCCCACCCCTTTGTTAGAGGGCATTAGTAGTGTCAGTGATGTTTGGTGTGTCGCTGCACGACTACTAAAATGTATTAATTGTCCATGAAGATTTTATTGTTACCAATGATATTTAATTTTTCATCAGGTCCTTTTTGAGTACCTGATCAGTTTTATGTGCTGCCAACCAGAGATGGGCAGTAATGCGTTAATCCGATTACTTTTTTCAAGTAACAAGTAAGGGATTACTATTGCAAAAAAGGTAATTAGATTACTGTTACTTTCCCGTAAGCACGCTGCGTTACTGTGTTAATAAAACCGTGATTTTCTTGCGAGAGTGTCTCATGACAATGGCGTAAGCGAGTGCAACGTTCGTGGCAACAGCTGTGTGCAGATCAACAATGGATAATATATCGATTGTGGGAGAGAGTATGACCGTGCAGCGTTTAAAGTGTGGAAGTACTGACCTTACTTTGAGTTTAATTCCATAAAAAGTGACAAAAACATTAGTGTCCGCTGTTCACTGCGTGGGAAGAAAACTTCTCTTTACAGCGAAAAAAAACCCCCTAAACTTTCGAGCAAGCGCCGAGTGCGTTACGACGTAATAGGAAACTCACAGAGAAACTCGCAGATTCTTCAACTGACCGCTGCGGCACACCTGCACCAGGGTAAACCTCCGCCTACCCCACTCCTGCTATACAGGTGAAAATAGAGCAAAAGGACCGCTAGTCGTTGACTTTATTTTCTGCTGTGTTTTACTTGCATCTTTGTGAAAGACTGAGTGTAAACACAAAAAATATTTTTATTTTATATGCTGAAATGTGCAGAAAATTGTCAGCGGTGTGTGGAGGCGAGGAGGAAGGAACCCAAACGCAGGACTCGCAGGTAGGTGAAGACTGGTGAAGGTTTATTATAAGGAGTGGATGAACAGAACAGAGGTAGAAAATGGCTGGCTGACTGGACTGGACTGAACTGAACACACGACAGGAATGACATCATCACATGTACATCAATGACACGACAGAGAACTGGTGAAACCGAGGAACTTAAATACACAGGTTGAATAATGACAATGATTGGAAACAGGTGAGTACAGGGCTGAACATAATCTGACTAATGACACGGGAGACAAGCTGACACGGGAAAAAACAGGAAGTGAGAACATTAATGTGGCAAACTAAACTGAACATGAACAAACTGAAATCACTGGGTCAACGACCCAGGAACCCTGACAGTACCCCCCCCCCTTCAAAGGCCGGCACCCGACGGCCAAAAGAAAAAGAACCAGAACAGGGCGGGCGGAGGGGGCCCAGGACGGAGGGACGGAACCCACACAGAGACAGTTCAGGTGGGCGGCCACGTGGCCCGAGGCCGAGACGAGACAGTTCAGGTGGGCGGCCACGTGGAAGGCAGCAGCGACCACTGAGCCAGTCCGGTGGGCGGCTGCGGCGGTCGAGACGAGATAGTTCAGGGGGTCGACCGTGCGGACGGCAACGGCGGCGACGTGGACACGGTTCGGGAGGCCGACCGTGCGGAAGGCAGTGGCGACGTGAACACGGTTCGGGAGGCCGACCGTGTGGAAAGCAACAGCGGCCACTCAGGCGGAGGCGGTCCGGGGGCCGGCCGTGCGGAAGGCAACGGCGGCCACTCAGGCGGTCCGGTGGTCGACCGCGCCGGCGACGAGGAGAAGGCGGCCGAGGAGCAGCTGCAGGAGGCGGCTCGGGAGCCGGCAGAGACTGAGGAGCAGCTGTAGGACCAGGCAACGCAGAAGCCGAGGCCGAGTCTGAGGCCGGACCAGGCGAGGCAGAAGCAGAGGCTGGGCCAGGCGAGGCACAGGCTGAAGCTGGGCCAGGCGAGGCGGAAGCAGATGGTGGCTGGACGGGCTCCTTGGGCCCTCCAGCTGACGTGGCATGAGGCTGGTGCGGTTCTCCCGAACCCCCAGCTGACGAGGAAGGTGGCTGGACGGGCTCCTCGGGCCCTCCAGCTGACGAGGCATGAGGCTGGTGCGGTTCTCCTGAACCCCCAGCTGACGAGGAAGGTTGCTGGACGGGCTCCTCGGGCCCTCCAGCTGACGAAGAAGGTTGCTGGACGGGCTCCTCGGGCCCTCCAGCTGACGAGGCATGAGGCTGGTGCGGTTCTCCTGAACCCCCAGCTGACGAGGAAGGTTGCTGGACGGGCTCCTCGGGCCCTCCAGCTGACGAGGCATGAGGCTGGACGGGCTCCTCGGGCCCTCCAGCTGACGAGGCATGAGGCTGGACGGGCTCCTCGGGCCCTCCAGCGAAAACGGTCTCAGAACCAGTGGGCACCGGAGCCCCTGGCACACACAGGATAGAACCAGCAGGTGCGGGGACCTCTGGCAGGGAAGCGGCCAGGCCAGCGGGTGCGGAAACCCCTGGCTGAGGAGCGGCCAGGCCAGCGGGTGCGGAAACCCCTGACTGAGGAGCAGGAGAGCTCACAGCTGGCTCTGGGTGCTGTGGCTGCAGGTCCGGGAACTGAACGGGATGGTGGACAGGCGACTGGGAAACAGGAAGCGACTGGACTACAGGGCACTGGGCGGCAGACTGGACTACAGAAGAGTGAACGACAGACTGGACAGGCTGGAGGACGGGCGACTGGGGGACAGGCTGGAGGACGGGCGACTGGGGGACAGGAGCAGACTGGACTGACTGGGGGACAGGAGCAGACTGAGCTACAGGAGGAGACTGAACTAGAGACGAGTGAACTGACTGGAGGGCAGCAGGAGACTGGACAGCAGGTGAGTGAGCTGACTGGAGTGAAAGCTGAACAGCAGGTGAGGGAGCTGACTGGAGTGGAGATGCTAAGGGAGGAACAGAGGCAGGCGAGGCTGACGACGGAGCTGAGGTTGGTGTGGCTGATGGCTGAGCTACAGACTGGGCTAGACAGGGAGATAAAGCTACAGCCTGGGCTAGTAAAGCTGGTGCCTGAGCAGGGGACACTTCAGCCAGCCTAACCAGGGACAAAGCTAGTGCGTGAAAGGCTGGGTCAGGAGGTGGATGAAGTGGTGACGTAGCAGGTGAACCGGTTAGCTCTTCCAAGCCTCCAGGGAGGTCAAGCTGGGTTCTGGTTGCCCTCAGCCTGGGCGCTGGGACAGGCACGGAAGGTGGCCGGACATCAGTCACCCCCACCTGAGAAACAGAAGCGGGTGTGGAGGTAGACTGGGTCGCAGCTGCCCTCCTCCTGGGAGCTGGCACTGGTGTGGGCGTAGACTGGGCCCCTGTGCTGGTGGGAAATGGCTGAATAATGGGTGTAGAAATAGTGACGGTGTGTGTGTTACTGGCAGGTTTATTGGAGAGTGTTCTGGTTTTTCTGCCACCACTATTTACAGTCTTTGGAGCAGAGCAGAAAAACTCTTCCCAGTCCATAGAATCCTCCAGGAGGGAAACATCCCATGAATGAGAGATGGGTTTACGTGGAGAGTCAAATGAGGGTGGAAAACAGTCACTGGAACTCACCACCGGGAATTACTGGAAATAGTCCATTTTATGGCGGCGTGTGCGCAGATTTCTCCGGGAGGAGGAAGCGGGCGGGGTACACGTCCGAGCCTCTGGCACGGGAGCCTCTGTTGAGCCGAGGTGGAAGGCGGAGCCGCTGTGCCGTGGCGAGGTTGAAGGTCCGGTGAATGAGGCAGGTGATGTGTGAGCGTGGAGCGGAGTGGCGAGAGAGGGAGAGGCCGAAGCGCGGCGTGAAACGTCCACTCTCCTCGGCAGATGCTCCGGTGCAGGTGAGGCAGCAAGTGGGGGAACGCGGCGTCTCCGAGGCCCGCCCAGAGCCAAGCGAGACGTGCTCTCGCTCCGCGGAGAGCCGCCGTCTCCCCTTGAGCTTTTCCGCCCACAAGGAGAGCGCTACCTCCTGCCGCTCATAGAGGTCCGAGTCCGCTGGGTTCCAAACGTGTCTTCGTGGCACGGGTCATGTAATTCTGTCAGCGGTGTGTGGAGGCGAGGAGGAAGGAACCCAAACGCAGGACTCGCAGGTAGGTGAAGACTGGTGAAGGTTTATTATAAGGAGTGGATGAACAGAACAGAGGTAGAAAATGGCTGGCTGACTGACTGAACTGAACTGAACACACGACAGGAACGACATCATCACATGTACATCAATGACACGACAGAGAACTGGTGAAACCGAGGAACTTAAATACACAGGTTGAATAATGACAATGATTGGAAACAGGTGAGTACAGGGCTGAACATAATCTGACTAATGACACGGGAGACAAGCTGACACGGGAAAAAACAGGAAGTGAGAACATTAATGTGGCGAACTAAACTGAACATGAACAAACTGAAATCACTGGGTCAACGACCCAGGAACCCTGACAGAAAATAGGTTTAAATGTTAAACTAATTTCTTCCAGTCAGAGAATGTTGCATATAATTAAATTTTTGCTTGATGCACAAAGTTAAAAGATCTAAACTAATAAAAAAAGAGACTTTTCCATTTGATTACATTTTGTATGATGGATTATGTAGAAAAAGTAGAATTGGGCTGAAAGATCTATCGCTTTATCACCTATTCAGGTTGTAAATCGTGTTTTTAAAAAGTAACTAAGTAACTAAGTAATTAATTACTTTTGAAAATAAGTAATCAGTAAAGTAACGAGATTACTTTTTGGGGAAGTAATCAGTAATTAGTTACAGATTACTTTTTTCAAGTAACTTGACCAACACTACTGCTAACACAGACTGTTAGTATTAACACATTTGTTTTCTTATTTTTGAGTCCAAACATGATGTAGGAAAATATTAAAATCTTTGGCTGCTACTTTGCGAATCTCAGATATAGATCTAAATGCAGAACCCTGAAGGATGACAAGCACAGAGGGAGCAAATTAGGAACAGGTTGAACTAACGACAGCAGGAGACAACTCATAGCAGGGCAGGCAACTTCAAAGGAAGGATGGAGACAAGGGCAGGAAGTAAAAGAATTGAAGGTTAAAACTAGAGCCGTCAATCGATTAGTCAAGTCAAGTGGCTTTATTGTCATTCCAACCATGTGTACAGTACACAGTGAATCGAGACAACGTTCCTCCAAGACCATGGTGCTACAAATGACATATAACAGACAATCAAGACAGGACTACATAAAGTACAAGTGTGCAAAAATTGCAAAAAAACAAAACAAAGACACCACACAGAACTTGGGGGAAGCAGTGAGGGCCCACGTGCTCTGGTACCTCTTGCCAGAAGGCAACAGAGTGTGTGTGAGGGGTGCGTAGGGTCCTCCACAACGCTGGTGGCTTTGCAGATGCAGTGGGTGTGATAGGTGTCTATGATGGAGGGCTCCGATGATCTTCTCAGCTGTTGTCACTATCCGTTGTAGGGTATTGCGATCTGATACAGTGCAGTCACCGTACCAGATAGTGATGCAGCTACTCAGGATCCTCTCAATTATTGTGATTAAAGTATGCGATTAATTGTGATTAAATAATTGAATCGTTATTAATTACATAGTTATCAATAGTTAACTTACGATTCATCGCAAATTGATTACAACATTTTTAAATCTGTTCTAAAAGTACTTTAATGGGATACTTTTCATTTTTCTAATACACTGGAGATGACAAATATACTTGCTTTATACAAAGATATGTTTATTTTTGTTGCAACAATCCAAAACAATGAAAAATACCATAAAGAATAATCTTGAAAAACACCTCAAAGGAGTGCTTAAAAATATGCTGAAAGGACACTTTTGTATACTCCCACAGAATGTAACTGTCTAATTTACCATTAGATACATTTAAAGCTCACAAAACACATTAGCTTCTAAGTGGGATCAAAACATGGAGCCACAAACACAAATAAAAATATATATATAATAAACAAAGCGCACATGTACAGTGGGGCAAAAAAGTATTTAGTCAGCCACCGATTGTGCAAGTTCCCCCACCTAAAATGATGACAGAGGTCAGTAATTTGCACCAGAGGTACACTTCAACTGTGAGAGACAGAATGTGAAAAAAAAAATCCATGAATCCACATGGTAGGATTTGTAAAGAATTTATTCGTAAATCAGGGTGGAAAATAAGTATTTGGTCAATAACAAAAATACAACCCAATACTTTGTAACATAACCTTTGTTGGCAATAACAGAGGTCAAACGTTTACTATAGGTCTTTACCAGGTTTGCACACACAGTAGCTGGTATTTTGGCCCATTCCTCCATGCAGATCTTCTCGAGAGCAGTGATGTTTTGGGGCTGTCGCCGAGCAACACGGACTGTCAACTCCCGCCACAGATTTTCTATGGGGTTGAGGTCTGGAGACTGGCTAGGCCACTCCAGGACTTTCAAATGCTTCTTACGGAGCCACTCCTTTGTTGCCCGGGCGGTGTGTTTTGGATCATTGTCATGTTGGAAGACCCAGCCTCGTTTCATCTTCAAAGTTCTCACTGATGGAAGGAGGTTTTGGCTCAAAATCTCACGATACATGGCCCCATTCATTCTGTCCTTAACACGGATCAGTCGTCCTGTCCCCTTGGCAGAAAAACAGCCCCATAGCATGATGTTTCCACCCCCATGCTTCACAGTAGGTATGGTGTTCTTGGGATGCAACTCCGTATTCTTCTTCCTCCAAACACGACGAGTTGAGTTTATACCAAAAAGTTCTACTTTGGTTTCATCTGACCACATGACATTCTCCCAATCCTCTGCTGTATCATCCATGTGCTCTCTGGCAAACTTCAGACGGGCCTGGACATGCACTGGCTTCAGCAGCGGAACACGTCTGGCACTGCGGGATTTGATTCCCTGCCGTTGTAGTGTGTTACTGATGGTGACCTTTGTTACTTTGGTCCCAGCTCTCTGCAGGTCATTCACCAGGTCCCCCCGTGTGGTTCTGGGATCTTTGCTCACCGTTCTCATGATCATTTTGACCCCACGGGATGAGATCTTGCGTGGAGCCCCAGATCGAGGGAGATTATCAGTGGTCTTGTATGTCTTCCATTTTCTGATGATTGCTCCCACAGTTGATTTTTTCACACCAAGCTGCTTGCCTATTGTAGATTCACTCTTCCCAGTCTGGTGCAGGTCTACAATACTTTTCCTGGTGTCCTTCGAAAGCTCTTTGGTCTTGGCCATGGCGGAGTTTGGAGTCTGACTGTTTGAGGCTGTGGACAGGTGTCTTTTATACAGATGATGAGTTCAAACAGGTGCCATTCATACAGGTAACGAGTGGGGGACAGAAAAGCTTCTTACAGAAGACGTTACAGGTCTGTGAGAGCCAGAGATTTTCCTTGTTTGAGGTGACCAAATACTTATTTTCCACCCTAATTTACGAATAAATTCTTTACAAATCCTACCATGCGAATTCATGGATTTTTTTTTCACATTCTGTCTCTCACAGTTGAAGTGTACCTCTGGTGCAAATTACTGACCTCTGTCATCATTTTAAGTGGGGGAACTTGCACAATCGGTGGCTGACTAAATACTTTTTTGCCCCACTGTAACTGTGGAGAGCACACTACATAACTAGGACTATAAAGTGCAGTCAGGCTATAGCTTATACTTCCAGTGTCTTAGAATATACCAGTTTGACTATACTTATGTCTCTTGCTCTGCTGTTGTATTCAGCAGAGGCTGAGCAACCCAACCTTCTTCCTTCTTCTTTTTTCGTAACAAGACATGAACACTAAAACACCACAAAGGAGAAAGAAAAGAACTATAGCATACAGCACATACAGTACTTTTGTTTCTTTGCACTGAACCAGTTGCTCAGACAGACAAGCATTTCGACATTTTCAGATGTTAGGGCAGCTTGTTAGCGAAGTGCCTCTCCGCTGTCTTCATAACAGTCAAAGCATTGACCCAAGTTTCCACTGTGGTGCAAAATGAATGAATATTCTTTATTGTCATTGTCACAGGTACAATGAAATTGAAAGATGTCTCTGGTCAGTGCAACATCACAAAAGATAAATACTTAAAAACTATAATTAAATACTTAAAAACTATAATGATAGGATATAAAAGATAGAAATACATATAAAATACAGTATTCTCATACCGTAGATACACCCAAGCAATCCAGGCCTAAGGCCCCATACAGACACTCAACATAATAATGTGCTGTTACCCTGAGGTGACTGCGATTACTTAGTGAAGTCTAATAATCTCTGGTGAGTGCAACCGTGTTGTTCTGCCCTAAAGCCTCCTCCACTTTGGCTTTCTTGTCTTCATACAAGTTGTGTGTCTTGGTGGCTCTCAAAGGCAAATCATGCAGTCGTTGGATGCTATGTGAATTATTTTAAGTAGCCCCTCATCGTCCACAATGTTAATCGGTCTGCAAGCTGTAGCCACCCATTTAGCTATGGCTGTTGAAAGTTTGTTGCTTGTAGAATTTCTCAGCGTCTCCTTTGAAAGCTATGCAGCATAGTCTGCCTTTGGTGACGGGGAGGAGGGCTCTTTGCATCAGCTGTGTGCTTGGTTAGCAAGTGGTATTTAAGATGGGACGTACTAGGGTGGTAACTCAGTTCACATCAACAGTAAATGCAAATGATTTTGGTCTTCTCAAGAGAACCATCTGGCAGAACTTTAAAATCAAACTTGGCGTTCAAAAGAACCTTCTCTTTATCCATTTTTGCTCACCATCTATAATGTTACTGCTGCGTCGCCAGCCAGGAAAGAAACTAAAGCAGTGAGTAGCTGTGAAAGGGGACAGTACCAAAACATACTTTGGCACCAAAAATGTTGCTTTGTACTCTTTGTTTGGAATGACAGAGAGCTGTTTCAGAAAGAAGCTGCAGACAATGCAATCCACCAGACTCCACTGGCAAAAAAGTAATTTAACCTTGCAAAACATGGGAGGTGTTCATACTGGTGCTTTGACAGCAAGAAAGTTCACATCTCCTTGTTGGCTCAACATTTCGGTTTTGAATTAGCCATTTCTCTTTGTGGCTGACTCCAGCTTCCCCTGGAAATCTAATACATGTTAGGGTTATGGGTGATTCTGTGGGGGACAAAAAAACTAAGTGGCATGCATCAAATAGATGACATAAACTTTAACAGTTCATAGAATAAAGTGCTTTGTTAATGCATGGGAAAATTGTGATTTGTAGTCTGAAGGACTATAAGTGGTCCGTAAGGCTAGTCAAGTATACAAATATTTTGTTTGCCACACATGCTTTTTATATTAATTAAGTTCATGTATACCTTCAAGTTCGTTGACATAAATATTACTTCAGTCTTGATTTCTTTCGAAAATGTACTGATATATGATTTTTTTAACAAATCATTTGAAATATCTGAAGTCCTTAAACGTATAAAGAAAAAAATAAAATGTCAGTAATGAGTGAAATTATAATCAAATTACTTTGGTTTAAGTAACAAACCTAAAAAAAAATCCTGTAGTCACTTTCTGTACTTCCATTTTTTATAATTATGCTTTCATCCATCCTTTCCAAATGGCCCAACGGTAGGAGCGTTTTAGGTGGCTAACAGGCACGTCTTTGACTTTCCAGATTTTTTTCTCTTTTTTTCTATGGCTGAATGAAGCTGTGCTTGCTTAAAGAACAACTTTACTTTATAAACAGAAGGAAGTGGCCTGAACTTCACCCCGGCTGCTTTTTTCCCCTCCTTTCACTCTTTCCCCTCATACTCACTCACTTACACACACATACAGTAAATACATACTGCAGACACCTGTGTAAACCACTGCTACCATCTGCTTGGCACCCGCCTCCTTATCCCAAAAAACACCCTGGCCAGGGATATCACACACACACACACTCACACTCACAGAAACATCCACCCTCACACTGTTAAGCAGATCAAGAATTCTGCAGGGGAGGTGTTTAAACATCTGAGATCTGACATGCGCTGAGTTTCTCCAAATGAAAAGAACTTAGTTACTCTTTAGGTCTTGAGCTGTTAATAATTGTCACCTCACCCCGAGCGAGCAGGTGGGGCTGCACAGCCACACTGCAGTCAGATGTGAAGATTGGAAATGTGTAGCCCATTACTTAAACTTCAGCAGAATAAAAACCTCATAAAAACCCACATGGAATCCTGCTCATCATGTTGCAACTGCGTCTTCAACAGTCTGTGTGGGTACAGTAACAATGACAATTAAAATGTAGTGCAGTGGTTAGTGGCTAAATTGAAGCAAATTGAAGTTTATAAAGCACAAATACCCACCCTCCCATTGCAGCAATAGAAGCACGCTATGATTAAAAGGATGTCGCAGCCTGTACTTTCAAAGCTTTTGAAAAATTCTATAATTTTTCAGGGAATCCTTGTAATGCTGAGTAGATGGAGAGTTATGATTGGGTTGTAATGTAATTTTCTTCATGTGGACTAAATAATAGAAAATAACTGAAAATAACTGAACTTTTGTAACTATTAAAGCTCTGTGATGGGCTGGTGTACCTCACCTTTCACTCCCATAACAGCTGGGATAGAATCCAGCTCTCATACGATCCTGAACTGGATAAAGGGTTGATGATGGATGGATGGGTGGGTGGGTCAATTCTTAGTGTGTAGCATGTTAGTGTATTTAGGTTCTGGTCAGCCGGGCACTTTTTGTTTGGAGCTGGCGCGGGCACCCTTTGCCTGTATGGATTTTCAAGTGCAGTTTTCCCCCTAGAGTCCAAAGCTAGGTTAATAAGTGATCCTAAATTGGTCATAGGTGTGGATGTATAAGTGCATGGCTTTCTGTCTCCCTCTGTTAGCCTTTAGATAGACTGACTGTCCAACTCTCTCTCTCTGTGAAAATTGGGATTGGCTTCACCTTCCCCTGTGACCCTAAGCTGCAAAGGCAGTTAAGAAAATGGATGGATGGATGTGCTCTCATATTTTTCTTGGGGTTTGTTGTATATCAAACTAAAGGACACATTGCAAAGCAAATGTAACTTTGCAGTGTGTCCTTAAAATTGTGAAAGGACTGTGATCTTTTGCTGCCACCATGCCGCTGGGCTCCTGATGGGGACTTTTGTTGTTATTCTCACCTGAAAACACACCAACCAATTACTTCTATTCAGCAGGGTTAAACGGCAAACTGAATGAGGTGATTAACGTAACTAGAGAATGGAGGGCTGATAGCAAGTGATGACTGGAAACTGGACACCAGATGGTCAAATCTTCAAATAAAAACTGATGTCAAACAAAGGTAACGTGAATAAATACTATTAGGTGGAGCTCCTGCAGGCTGCCTCACTTACTGCTGACAGAAATGTTGCAATCAAATATTCTTGCAGTAATTGAGACAGTGTGTTTGAGTTCCACTTAATAACTTTTCCTATTTTCCTCCTGTGCAACAGTCAGCCATTCAGTGGTGCATAGAATATATTCAGTAAACACAAAATACAAGTTTTAAATGATAATATTTTGCCTGTGTGGAAAAAAGGATTTTAAGATAAGATAGAACTTTATTAATCCCTCGGGTGGGTTCCTCTGGGAAATTCGGTAATATAAATTCGGTTTATACCTTAGTTACTCAATTCATAATCTATCAGTCTGTACTGATAACTGGTTTCTGGACTAGAGACATGCAGGTCAGTCATATATAACTTAATTTCACCATTTTCAGATGCAATGTTTTTGATAAAACATCGCATCAGTAGATGAGTGACAAAAAGAAATACTTCAGTTTTGGAAGGGTTAAAAGCTTTTCAGGGCTCTGGGAGTCCACAAATCCCCACTGAGAGATATTATCTTCAAATGGAGAATTAGTTAACCTTCCTGGACATGGCTGACAGTCAAAGATTTCTCCCAGAGCACCATGATGACTCATCCAAGAAGCCACAAATGTTGCAAGAAAAACATTGAAGGTGCCTTATCTCAGTGAGGGTCGCTGTTCATGATTTTAATATATGAAAGATACTGGGCAACATCGGCATCCGTGAGAATCAAAATCACTGTTTACTCATAAGAATATTATGAGTAAACAGATCCTCTTCTTTTTTCAAAGCACCACCGACCCCAAAGAGTGTTTTATGGATCGGAAGAACATTCTGCTCTATGGCAGAAAATCCGGAAGAAAACTTGCAGATCATCAGTTTGTAAACTGAAACTCACACAATGACCCGGAAAATAAACGTCCACCTCTGAATGGCTGCAAAGAAATGTAATTCAAAAACCACCGTGTACTCCACTACCAGTTGGCGAGTGGTTGCTGGAGGCCACAGGAAAATTGATTGCTAAAGCCCCACACAGGCCTTGCAAGACACCAACTTTCTTGCACACATTCACCAACAGCTCGGCAGTGGAAAGTGTGATGGAAACCATGAACACAGACTCTACAGAAATTTATCATCCATCATCAAAATAAAAGTTGCAACCTTTGAAAATGCAGTGGTATAGCACAACTTTCACTTTCAAATGTCACTACTGCTCATTAAGAACTTGGCAACTGTTTGCAGTCAATTCTGTGTCTTCTATTAACCCTTTACAGCCGATCGGAGCGGGCACGCTCTGTTTTGCGTAACTATTTTTAAATCCCGGTAGCTCTGCAACCAAGTAAGCTAGCGCAATAATTTTTTTTGCATATGAAACTGGAGGAGTTGTACTTACATCTTATGCCATCAGCTTGTCCTAGGTCACAGTTTCCTTCCACATATAGCTTTGCAAAAACTGCATAAAAATCACTTGCAGCAACAAAAACATGATATTCCAGAAACACGCTTCGCCGATCCATCAGCTGTTTGTAACACTTCCTACGTCCATCAGCGCGAACTATCACATGACCGCATGACCTGCCCGAAACCGGAAGTGACGTCATTTTCGCGGAAATGTAGTTTTTTACGATCGGGGCCTTATGAGCTTGTGTTTTACTTGTTATGTGTTTTAAAAAGTTATGTTTGACTTTATGACTTTCTGTGTCGTTTCTGGGATGCTTAAGACTCATATTGCACTGCTGGAAATAGTTTATTTTGATGCACATGCTGTTATTTTGCAAATTTGCACTATAATATTTATTTTCGTTTTTCCTGCAGTATATAAAAATTGGTGTATTTCAAAAATAAAACTATGAAGACACTCAAAATAAATTTCCTGTGGTGGGAAACTAGTTTGTGTAACTTTTTTGTATTTACAGTTTTGAGGGATAAGCCTCTTAAATTTCTCTAACTAGAAATATATGTTAAAAAGACAAAAACAATTTTCAATTTTTTTGTAGTTTATTGCACTTTTTTGCAATTTATGTAATTACTATGCACCTAATGCAGACATATTATTAAAGTTTGGGCTATAATGGTTGTATTGATGTATAGCAACTTGAAATGCTCCCAAAAATGGCTCCACAGCATGTAAAAATATAATATAAGCTCTGGCGAACTTGGTTCTATGGTAGGTCTTAAAGGGTTAAACTTTGGACAACTGTGACAATCTGCTTGTGACCAAAACAATCACAAGGAGGTTTTTTTTTAGTGCAGAACCCTACTTTTTACTAATTTCACCACTTTTTTACCTCCGGAAACCACCAGGCAACACTTGGTGAATACACATTTCTCTCCGATGATGGGTCTCTACGTCTTTGTGACTGAGATCTTATATGATATTTTCTAAAAGGCATGGTGTTCACCTCCTGTTGGGAACAACTATGCATTTGGTATCTGCTCAAGAGGAATCTGGGGAGGCTGATTAGTGTGGAACCAACACTAACACCTGAGTCACGGTCACCTACAGTTAGGGGTGTGATTACTCATTACTCAGTTTCATGATTTAGCTTGTTTTATGGTACATTTAAATGTAATATTTGAAAGAGTTTAGTATGGGGTAAACTGAAAAAAAAAAGACAGCAAGAGCGGTTACGTAATTTCTCAGGCCGTCAAATCAAGAATTACAACAAACCAAAGAAAAGACAAAAAAGAAGCATCTTCTTTCTGCGCGGTGGATGGTTTGAGTGGGGTTTTTTTAGGAAGAGGGCGTTCGATGAGTTCAACAGGAAGACGAGGAGGAGGAGGAGGATTGAGGAATGTTCCAGAATGCTGATAGTGGGGACTGATTACACAAAGACACACAAACCAAAAAAAGAAAAACTGAAAAGAAAAGAAAATGAACACACAAAACAAACTTGAGCCAGCACTCATCTACTCGTTTTCCTTCCCTCTCTCTCCCATCTCCAAAAGCACTCACACTCTTGTGCACACACTTACACACAGTGATCCGGGTGGAATCAAAGGGTATTAGCTGTGTGGTGTTCAGTTCCCCCGGTCCTTTCCCAGCATTCTCCACAGCTGTACGATTACACAGGTGTTTGGCAAAAACACACAGTTAGAGACCACAGAGGGGCTGCATGGGTGTGTGTATCTGTGTGTGAGTGTGTTTGTGCACGAGTGAGAATATGCGTGTGATTGCATGCCTGTTGTCCGTATGTGTGTCTACATGCACAGCTTCCCTGCAGGAGTGTGTGCTTGTGTGTGTGAACATGTGTGCATGTTTAAAGCATTAGTTTCCTCCCAATGAATCAGCTCAGCTATTTTCTTGACCACCATCACTGCATATTTTTTTATATCCTTGTATCTTTCTCTCAGTCTTTATTCATCCTTGTAGTATATTTACAAACACGATCAGCAAAGCTAGCGACATCAAATATGGCTGCATTACCTGGTATTCACATTTTATGATGCAGTACATGTAAAACCTTCAGTCTGTTACTGCTGAATAAGTTGCCAGAAGCTGCTAAGCTACTGGACTCATTTACCCTGTTTGAAGCCTGCAGCATTTGTTGCATTTCATCCTCATCTCAAACTATCCAACTATTTTTTTTGTGAACACTCTGTAGATGTTCCATTCTGTCCATGTTCTGACCTTTCAACTTTAATTGTATTTAGAGGAAGAGGATAAAACCACAAAGAGACAAAACTCATGAGCAAGGTGATGATTGTGTTGATGTGGCCCAAAAGACATCCGTGCACAATGGCACACTCAACAAACTCAGGCTGTTCTGTGAATGCTGTCATTCAGACACTGCAGTATGTTAGGTAGAACTCAATGCTGATGGTCTGATCTTGGGAGATCAATTTGCAATCTATGAATGTTAAAAAAAAAAAAAACTAAATGGAAAGCACACTTCTGACCTGATTGAGCCCCATTCAGAAGTGTAAATCGCAGATTCTTCCACTTAAAGCTACTGTTTGGTCACAGTGAGAGACCAGCTGTCATTACCACTGAGTATCCTCATCATGAAATTTTAAATTTCAGTTTGACACAGAAGCCGTTTCAGTTTTGCTTTCTGCCTGAGTATGAGGTCAGTGCAGTTGGTCAAAATATGACTTCCAGGACCTCCAGTAAATCCAGAAGCAGTCTAGACGTGCATGGTGAGGCGGCTTTGAAGGGAAGATCAGCCAATTTTAAATCAGGTTTAATTTTTGACTTTCACGGATTACACGATGCATATTCAGGAATCTCATTTTTGTGCAGAAAACGTTCTTGAAACTCCAAAGAAATCATCCTATGGGTAAAATTTATGTAGGTGCAAAATTGTAAGATGTAAATCCAATTTGTCTGGAATAAAGTTGAGGACAAAACTACTGATATAGCAGTTAGCAGGCAGACAGGTTGAAAGAGCAAATAAACAGCTCAGTGTTTCATTTCATTAGAAATGATGTGACATCAGTGTAAATATTTAGATCTGCTTTCATATTTCTTTTGTGTTTACAACATGGCCATAAATACAGTATGTATAGTATGAAAGCAGTCAGTTAGACAAATCATCGGCCTCCTGTAGAAACTGTAAAGCCTGCATTCACCAACTGAATTATATCTTGAAACTCACAATCTAACTGTAGATGATGTGCAGAAGCTTCTCTTCATCAGTAGCCGCATAAATAGCTTCATCTAGAGCTACTTATTGATGGTGATATGTTTGTACTCTAAAAAAGGACTGAGGTTAGCACAGATGTCTATTTTAAGCCAAATAAATGTAATAAAATATGGTTCGCCGCCTGTGTTGTAGTTCACTTTGGCTTTCCCAAAATGTTTAATTTTATGACAAGCTGGTTACAACAATTTCAGAAGGAGACGATTTTGAGAGATGCCTTCAACTCAAAACATCTCAAAACTTTTTCGGTGAATAGTTAATTCTCATTGTTCCTGTTGCCTCTTTTTCATTTGTCAGTTACATGAAATTTCTCCTTTATTTCCTTTTACAACAGGCTACACTTTCTTGGCAGAGAAGTCAGTTTTAGTTCTTGGACAAAGGCCAAAACCTGAGGAAAAAAATTGAAAAGACCTGTTGAAAAAGAAAAAAAACCTCACCAGGGAGTTTTAGAACAACTTCATTTTTTCTTTAAATTAGTTTCAGTGAGCCATGACAGCGAGCCAGCTTACATGATGCCAGGGTGAATCCAGTGAAGCTTTCAGCTACAATCTTTACATCTTTTCTGTTGCTGTTGTTGTCTATACGAGCTATAGTTATGGGGGGGAGGTTGAATTTTGTTGAATTTATTAAACAAGGGACTGATGGTGGGCCTGTGACTTATAGGGCACATATGAGAAAATGGCTTATGGTAAACCAGGTCTGTGATGACTTTTTACTCACCTTGTTGTATTGTTTGTTCTGGTTCTTTGTGTGTGTTTTTTTGTATGTTTTTCTATATCATAGCGTTTTATGTAACCTGCCCAGCAAGTGTGCATGAGAAATAGAAGGTTTGCTAAAATCTAGCATGTTTACATCTTATATTTTTATAATAATGCCCATTACTTTCCCATTACTATAAATGAAAAGAAGAATGTAACGCAACTTTAGTCCTCTAGTGGTAATAATGATTGTGATGGGAAGGAAGGACAATGATATAAAAGGTGTAGTTGGAGAAATGGACGGGTCAAAAAAAAGAAAACACTGGAATCGAAGACACAAAACCGCTGTTAAGTTCATCCTTTGCACCATTAGGCAACATTGTTTCTTTTCATCACGACTGCTCTATAACCTTGCTCGTTGTACTCAAAACTTTACAGCGATTTTCAGCAGTTTGATGTTTTTAATCTGTGGCTTGTCTCCAGATACAGTGGTGGTTGTTTAAGTTTGAGTAAACCTTTTTCTTATATCTTTCCAGTTTATTATGGAATAACTTTTCTCTATCAAATGTAGTTTTTTTTTTTTTTACTTACGTTTGACCAACATGTGTACTGGACTTTTTGTGTTCCTGCTGTGGTTCAAGGTTAACATCCAGACAAAACCAAAATATGTTGTTTGAACTTCATGTGACTTCCCGCTGATAATGGAAGAGAAGCAGCAAGAGGCCAATTAAACCATGTCTTGGTGTCATTTTAAAGACACGGAAAGTCACCAAATTCCATTTAGTGTTAGCCATATGGGAAAAGAAAAGTGATAATTAGATATACAGTTGTGTAATACAAATGTAGTAAAGTGTACTAGACTAACTTGAACATTTGAGTGCTCGTCTTTTTTTGTCGTATTTGTCATTGTTTTCATTCTGGCAGCAGAACAAACTCTAAACACATTGTTGACATTTTATCACTAAATAAACTGAGATGGCTACCAGGAGAGCAAACACACCACTCAAAGTTCACCATTAGCATTCTACCGGAGTTTTGTTTATGCCCACTAGATGTATGTTAGTCTTAAATTCACTCTTCTTTTAGCTCTGGTCCAAAGCAGCATACTTCTATGCTGTTTATCACTTCAGATAAATGTTTAACCTTCCAAACTACCTAGCTGCTAAATGTGTCTTTTTTATATCCTTGTTCTGGGTATGCTGGCATTTTTACAAGGTTGCTGAGCATCAAATTAATATTTTCTGTTACAGTTGTGACTAAAATATATAAAGCATTATTGCGTATCTTCTGTAGTAAATCAGATCCGGTATAGTTGCAATTCAAAACCTTTACAAATACTAAAAGGAAATCAGAGAAACTGACTTGTTGTAATAATCATCCTGGGAACAAGAAGACTTGCTGTATTTCAAGAGTCTCCTAAGATTTCTCATCTAAAGACACTAGTTTTCTAAGGTTTGCAAAAAGCTTTTAGAGACATCTGTTGGATTTTTTTTCTGCAGCAATCACGTGATCACACATCTTCACCACACATCTGCACACAAATTCATTAGGTTCAGCATCAGGTGAGATGCATGCACGAAAGAAATGCATGTCCATGGCCCATCATGACATCACTCATTGTTTCCTGGACTGAAACATCAACATTAGTGTTGTGGCTGCCACCGTGTTGCTTTGTTGCAGTCATAAGTGACAATTTTTGAGTGGAGTGCCAAGCTAGCAAGCTCACATAGCTTCTTCGACCACCTGTAACAAGTGTTACAGGTGGTCGAAGAAGCATCTACAGCTGTGTTTTTATGCCGCATAAGTCTAATTAAAATGCTTCAAGGGGAACCAAAACCACAAATATGACAGAGAGATCCAATTAGAAGGCTCAGATTGATGGAAGAAGCCCCAATGACAGCTATCTGCTACATCTACCACAGTCTCAGCCTTAAATCCAAAAATGAGGTCTAGCTGTAAAATGTAGTGTGATCTAGCAGATGGGTTACTGTAACTCAAGGTGGCCTGGTCTGATGTAGCATGTTTTGTTTTACCTCACATGAATGGTTGGCTACATGTGCGCTACTTACCTAGGGAACACCTGGTTGCACTATGTGAATGTTACTTTGACATGCACCACCTACGTAAACATTGTTGCAGACCATGTACACAGTTTTATGGAAACGGCATTTCCTGATGGCTGCGGCCTCTCTCAGTAGGGTAATGTGTCCTGCCATAAATCAAACATGGTTCAGGAATGATTTCCACCTTCAGGTCCTAGTGGAATCCACTATTTGTGTTTTGGCAGCAAAAGATGCACCAATACTATGTTAGGCAGGTGGTCACATGTTATGCCTTATAATTTAGACTTTCTTCTTTAGCTAGGCTGTAAACATAACTACAAAACTAAAGTTGGACTTTTCTACATGAGTGTATGTGTTTGACATGTTTTGGAAGCCACACTTAAGTGGCCATTAAAAGAAATGGCCTAACTTTTTCAGCCTCAGTCAAGAAACATTGTTGAATCTTCATTATTAAAACAAATTTCACAAGATGCATTCGTTCTAGTCACTGTAATTAGCCTAATTGTCCTAAGGGGACAGTTCCTGTAGTTAAAACATGGTCAAAGTTGCCCTAAAATCGCCCACTAATATCTGAAGTGGGAAAACTGCTTATTTCCTGTACCAGTCAGGGAGCTTGTCGTTCCTTCTGTTGGCCAAAGGTGTCACCAAATCAATCTGGAGTGAAATCTTTATTATAACTCAGGAAGCAGAGAAAGGTGTTCCTCTTACTGTAACCAAGCAGTTACAGGAGCATTACGTTTTACACAGTCCTGTTGTGTCTGAATTTAAACATTTTTAATATTGCATAACTTCACATGCGGACCCACTGATTCTCTTCTTCCTGCTGCACTATTATTCATATTTTTTGCATCAGTATTAGATTAACAGAGTTTACAAAGAATAAACTAGGATCATTTACCAAGAAAATAAATTAAAGCTTTTTATTCTAAATAACCTTTTCTAGAAATCCATAAAATCCACTTTGTTTTACTAAGAATGCAAAAGACTCACTAAAAGCTTATTATGAATCAGTCTTTTAGTTGGTGGCACAGAGAGGAGCATTGATTACAGTTGGGAAAACTTGTTGCAATAGACATTTGAGGAGAATGTTATGTAAAAAAGACATAAAGGTTATAAACACACGTGATCATATAATTCTCAGTCCCACTTGTGATGTGTTTTCTGAGGGTCACAGAACAGGTGGAGGTTGGCAAAGCAGGCTCTCGCTTGTTGCTCGACACCTAAAAAAGACGTTTTAACGCAGGGCCCTTTCTGCAAACAGGATCATAGTATTAGCTTTTAATAGAGGACCCTATGGTGTAATTTCCTCAGTGCTTTACAAAAGAACACAAAGTAAAGCTGGAAAGAGAATCCAGTATGTCTGCCAACTTTTAAAAAAGTGGATTAAGAAAACTGTGGTGTGTTTACTGTCCACTTCATCTCCAACTTGACCTATCAACACCCTTTTTTAACATATGAATGGGTGACTCTTTTTTTTCTCTTATTTTATATAAAGTGACTTTTAGTTTGTCTGAGAGTAGAGGGCTGGCAAAAGGCAAACAGCAAGGGCAACAAATAAGCCTTTATGTTGTTCCTGCACCTGTGTGTGTGTGTGTGTGTGTGTGTGTGTGTGTGTGTGTGTGTGTGTGTGTGTGTGTGTGTGTGTGTGTGTTTTCCTGGCATTTTCTCTGTGAGAGCAACCCGCACATGCAGGGTGTAATTTGCAGAAATAGGCCAGTCATTTTATACCTGCAGGCTGTGGGCTGCACAAAGAGAGAGAGAGAGAGAGAGAGAGAGAGAGAGAGAATTACAAAGTATTTCCAGAGTAGAGAGTTTTGGTACTCTTGTAGTTTTAAGTGGTGACCCATAGGGGGGTTACCGTACAGGTCAAACACTGCACTTGTTTCATTGCAAACTCTAATGAAAAGACACGCAGAACATCAAGATTCATGCATTCATGGAGGGACATGAGCATAGACTGAGATGCACTAAAAGTGATTATACAATGAGTTGTAAAAAAACAAAGAATAAATCTATATTATTATTAAATAATACACAACATATTTAAAAGATTTATATTTTTTAAAAGTTGTATTTGACTGGATTCAAGCACAAAAGAGTTAGCAAACTCCGGAGGGGGCAAGAAGGAATAACCCTTTCCTTCCTCAATTAGCCCAATTAATCCAAATCAAACTAGCCAATCACCGCGCCAATCAATCAGCGAAACAAACCCGATTTTTCTTGGAGATTTATTTATTTTCCTGTGGATTTTCCGCTCTCTCCTGAAGCAGCGGCGGCAGCAGCAGCTCGGCGCTCGGCTCAGTGGTGTTAAACGAGACTGTAAGCTAGGTGGCCGCACGATCACATTTATCGCGCCGAAGCTGTGCCAGACGCACATGGGATCCGTCCTGCTTACCGGGGGATCTTCAGCACCGGCAGCCGAGCGGAGGGCACCGTCAGCCCGGTCAGGAGGAGCGCTCAGCCTGCCTGGACTCTTCCGCTGACGCAAAACAAACGCACAGACACACACACACAAACACACACACGCAGAACAAACACTACACATTTCGGAGGTGATATTCTTCCTTCCTGAGACACAAAGTGTTATTTGTTTATATCGTATGCGAGCCTGACAGTCAGCCGCGGCGGACAAACTGCGTGTTAGCGCGGGGAGGTCGGACTTGTTTGGCAGGGGAAACACTGAAACACACGCGAAAAGACTCCCGTTCTGTCGCCCCCCTTCTTTTATTTCCTGTCAGTTTTTTTTCTTCTTCTTGCGATTTATTTCCTGCTGCCAAAACCAGGAACCCGGGACTGAACCCTTACTCCGAGGATGAAAGAAAACTAGATTTGCTTCGAGGCTTTGAGGTTGTTTTACTGGATTTATTTCGCTGTGGAGGAAAAGCGATCCGGGAGCGGAGCGGTGCGCAAAAAAGCCGAGGTCTTCCTCCTCTCTTCTCTCCGTCCTTTCTATCTCTCCATCTATCAATCTGTCTACCCATCCTCTTCTATCTATCTGTCTCTCCATTTGTTTCCATGTTTTAGGTCCGTGCGATTTTGCTAAAATGCATCATCAACAGCGGATGGCAGCTTTGGGAACAGACAAGGAACTGAGTGACTTACTGGATTTCAGCGCGGTAAGGAAATCCACCTTCTTCTCTTATCGCTAATATGAATAAAATGACAGGTATCATGTGAGAGCAAGCCGCAGAGGAGAATAAAGGCGTTCTGTAGGCTTTACATCCACCACTGTTTACATTTTTAATGTATGAGTTGCACGGCACATAGCCCAGCCTGCATATTTTAGCCTTCACTCAGTCTTTTAACTATTTGCACAAAAAGTTGTGTGTTTATGTAGAGTAACTTGCAGAAAGTCAGTGCATATTGTTGGTTTTGTGTTGTTTAATTTTTTTGCTTGTGTGTGCAGAGAATTGTGATGCTGCATTAGTAATTTTGTTGTCTTATAGATGCGAAACAGCGATTTGAAAATGTTCCCAACATCCATGGTAGTATATCTCATTTTAAGTCATTTTTTCCTTCATGTGTAGCCTGATTATTGTTGTTGTTGTTATTATTTTTTATCTTTCTACCCATGATAGGATTTAGTAAATGTTTTTCCTTTTTTCTATGTGACTTTCTAGGCTGCTCCATGCACTCTGCACCGTTTCGTACAGAATATTTCATGCAAATAAAAAAAAAAAGAAAAAAGAAAAAGGCTCGATGTTGAATCATGAACCTGCATGACAGACAGCTAGACAGCCAGCCGAGGAGAGGGAAATGTGTCATACTTTGTCCCCGCAGTGTAAATATTCCTGCAGCATTGCTGTTAAATGTCCAAACCCGCGATTGGGTTTGAAAGTGTGCGTGTGTTTTTAAAGAGAACAGCCTGAGTGGTGAACTTGACGGACAGGAAATAGAGTCCCCGCTCTCGCCCATGTTTTCTCTGCGCCTCTCCTCCTCTGGGAGCAACTTTGGTCTGAAGAGGAGGAGGAAGAGGGGGAAAAAAATCAGAAACACCCCTAAATGATGAGAGGGGAAAAAACTGACTTACATTAATCCGGTTATGAAACGTTGAGAAGCAGCATGAACACAATGGTATCATAATATCATAATAGTATTAGGGACATGGGTACAGTGATGCTGCATGACATGCAAATAGAATTTACCTGCAATGTTGTGAGTTATTATATTAATTTTAATACTGTAAAAGCATAATATCACAGCCATGGCCTGTGCATGCAAGTGACTTAACAGGAGTGTGCTACAAATAATTTTTGATGAGAAATATATCATAAAATATACATTTTTACAGGAATGAAATGCCAAAGAGAAGATAGTGTGCCTCATGACTGACTGAATGCACAGCTGAGGCCTGCTAGAAAATCTGTTGTTAGAGCCATGCAACCTACACATTAGTGTCTTGTAATGCACTACCCTTTTTTATTATTTGAGTGCAACATGTTGATAAGAACTTGTGCATCAACTCATACAAGTTAACCCCTGTTGCATTTTTTTTTAGATTTAATAACTTCATACACACATCAGAATATGTCTATAGAAAAATTGTAATTATAGAACACACACTCTCTTAGCTAAGTAGGTCTCTATTTACCATGTTTACAGCAGAACTATCGTTAAAGTCCATGTAGAAGAATAAGAAGTGCCCAAAGTCGACGGAAATCACGACTAATTTCCAGTTTAGTGGCACACACAACATATTCAATTACTTTGGGAATAGTGGCATATATTTAAAAAGAAGCAAAATAAAAGGCTCAAATTATTTTACAAATTTTAATCCTGTACAATGGTTAACTGAATATTTTAAATATGATATATTTGATTAAATAAAATAAAATAAAATAGACTCAGTAAATTGATTTATAATTCCAATGGCAAGGAGATGCTGCTGTGATACAAATATTCTTCATAGTGCTATTATATCTAGTAAGCCGGGTTATATTATAAATGGTATAAAAGGTTGTTTAGATATTATATCATAGGTGCAAAATGCCGAAAAGTTCAATCAGAAGAGATAATGCATTAATATTAAAGGCATTTTCCCTGGTTTAAAAACTGAACAGGTTTTTAAGATATGTCAATCAGCCCGTCTTAATTTGAAAAAAAAAATTCAAACAAAGGAGGGCAGCAGCAGCTAAAATGTGTCTCCGCTCATTATAAACGCAGACTGAACATTAATTTATTCAATCATCTGTCCTTACACGCCCACAAGCTGACACCAGCAGCTCAAAGCAGTTAGACTGGGATATCGATAGACCCGCTAATAGTCCGAGTTAGATCGTTTATCTCCCCAACGCTTGTTTTCCCTCTTTATTTGTCGCAGCTGTGAGAGAGATTGAATACACAAGCAAGCAACCTCCTTGTTCGGCAGACACACTTCCAGGCCCAGCAAGCAGCATTAAGAACAGTGATGGATCAAGTGTTCGCTGCTTTGGGTCAGGGTTTAATTTATCAGAATTCTGGTTGATCTGAAATAAAACCAAAAGCCTCTCGAACGCCATGACTTAGTACAGTCTTGTACCGTCTGTAAGTGTGAAGCTCGGAGTGTGTTTGCGGTCAACCATGCCAACACACGGGCCTGATGTTCATCCAGAGGGGTTATCTGTGAGGGTCAGATGTCTCACTTTGATAGCGTGAAGTGTTCTGTTGTAAAGCTTTACAGTAGCTCATCTCGAAGCACGGCAGGAATCAGTATTCAGCTTCAGTCTGTCTTAACGTGGGCTTGATTTTCCTGTAGATGTGTAGAGCAGATGGTGACTAGTTCTGATGATTATCTCATATGTTTAAGTCAGATATGAAGTAGATATGAAGTGTTTCATTCCAAAATAAGCCATCCAACATTTGGCAAAAGTGACACTTTAGAATGAAAACATATTTTTCACCAAGGTGAGCAGGCGATATAAGTGGTCCTGTTTATTTTTCACAGATGCTGAAAGAGGAATTTGATTTCTCTCCGCTTCACAAAAATAATCCCACAGTGTTTTGGAACACCAAGTCTTCATTTCAGTGTTTAGCTCTGAGCTGGGATTCTCTGATTAGGATTGAGTGCAGACCTAAATGTGTCCATAGCATCAAGTGGAAAACAGAGAAGGGCCAAAACCTTGCATCAAGAGGTGCTGACCAAAGTCAGGAATCTGATTTCTTGACTAAAACTCCAAAATAAAAACTTGTACATTGAATTTTACTTTTAATATCAGTGCCTTTGATTCCCTTTTTAAATTAGGATATGACATCATTCTGTAGATGATTTTATTTTGAATTATTTAATTATTTTACAGCAGCCAATAAAATTCAATCAGCACGATACCTAAGAACATTACATTTTCTTGTACCTCTCCTGAGGTTGACTGCAAATAATTTATTTTTTCTTATATAAAAGTGCATAAAGACAGGATTACTTTGAGTTCAATTTTCTTCTAAAATTTACACTTGCATTGGTTCTCTAAATTTCTATATATTTAAAAATGTTACTCTCTAAAGGACTTGAACGTTAGGGACTTGATCTGGACTTGGAGTGGGAACTTTGATTTAAGATACTGACTTCTGGACTCCCCTCTTCCCATGACTTGGAACTTTCATGTTTTGATGAAGGACTGGATTTGGGATTTGAGTTTTCACTTGTTGGACTTACGTCATCTTCTCATGATTAGGAACTTGCCTGTCTCAACATTGGACTGTTGACATGTTTGTTATGATGTGAAATATCTTCTCTGCAGGACTTGACCCTTACTCATCTTAACTCTGGGATCTTTTGACCTTGCATTGGGACTTGGCTTTTAACTTTTTGGAACATGACCTTTGACCCCTGGAACTTGCACATTTTGATGAAGGACTCGACCGTTTCACAAAATAATTCATAACATATTGCTCTTGATTTGGGATATGATTTTTCATTTGTTCGAGTGCACTTGCCCTGGACTTGCTTATCTTCTCATGGACAGGACTTAGACCTTGCTTGTCTTTACTTGGGACATGACTATGATTGCATCGATTTGGGTCTTTTGACTTACTGGAGCTTTACACTTGACCTTTGTTGGATTTAAACATGACCCTGGATTTACCTGCCAGTCTTGATGTAGGACTTGACTTGGACATGTTAGTCTTGATATGGGTGTTGTTGCCCATATGTGCACATGCGTGACCTGGGACTTGTCTTCACTTGGGACTTGACTATAAATTTCTTGGCATTGTTTTGGATCTTGACATTTAACTTCCTTGACCTCTCCTGGGATATGACCCTGGACATACCAGTTAGTTACAAAATTGTTTTGCAAAACTGCATCTTTTTTTTCCTTAAAAAACAAAACAAACGGCATAAAATTCTTGGAAAGATGCATACATTGGTTTAATTTTCCTTACAGAGTTCCTGAAGTTCTTGTATAGCAATGAGAACTTCTGTGACAACTTTGACTTCTTGAAAAACAAATGGGGCATTTCTCAAAGTCAAGTGTTTGGCACTTGAACAGATGTATCTTATTAGTATTAAATCAACCAATACCCAGCCCTAGCCACTTTGGACACTTTCCTTGGTAACATCCACACAAAGATTCCTTCCAAAACAAGACATCATGCATTTAAAAAACAGACAGTATACCCTATGGAGAAAAAAAAAAAAGGGGGGGGGGGGGGGGAGTACATGTTACCATTAAATTTATGACATTTCCTAATAAGACCATAATGAGATGAGGGGCTGACAGCTCTCAGCCAAATGTTGGATTGGCGTTTTGGAATGAAGCTTTTCACATGTAGCTGCATTGACGTTTCTGTAGAGATGTGTCTTGCTGTGTGCAGTGTCAGTGCTCTCGGAGGTAATGTGCACTCTGTTTGTCTTGTAGATGTTTTCCCCTCCTGTTAGCAGTGGAAAGAACGGGCCAACCTCCCTGGGGAGCGGACATTTCTCCGGCTCAAGTACGTCAGCTTTCTCTTTTTTTGTTTTTCCTCCCTCACTTCATCATCTTCTTTTTCTTCTTTTTCTCCTTCTTCTTCTGCTCTTTTCCTCAGCCTCCTCCTCTCCTTCCTCTTACACCTGCTCACTGCTGCTTTGTTTGCTGTTTGAATTTTCTAATGTGGGTAACAGTGTTCAATACGTGGATATGCAGTTTTTGGTTTTTATGCTGTGTTGCATTGTGGGTTACTTTATATTTCAAGCGGACTTGAAAGCCAAATGAGATTTGGCTTGACGATTTAAGAACACAGCTTACTCATACTGTTTATATTTTTACATTACTCGTATTGTGTACAAACAATAACATTGCTTGGTTTGATTATATGACTTTGAATATCCTTAAATCTGTCTCATAATACTTTCCTACATTGTTTGTAGAAAAATGGTCTCCGTATTATGTATTTTATTTAAACAACAAAAAACAAATCACCCAGTTTCTTGAATCCGGGGACATTGTTGTTTTTAACATTATTCAAAAAAGAGGAAGTAGATAATTCTCGAGTTAACTCACAATATTGAATTTTATTTTTATTGCCGCTTTATTTCACATTATATAAGTATATGAATGCCAATCTTGGATAAACGGTGATGTAATTTTTCTGACTTTTTTGGGAGGGGGGTCCCATCTGTGTTTCAGCTGCTCAGGTTCATTCCTGAAGGACACTTCCTGTTTTTCTGGTTTGCCGCAGTCGTTCTTTCCTTCCTGTGTTGTGGAGATCAGTTTGCTTTGTTTTGCTACGCGCTGGTAGTGTTTGTGTCAAACAGGCACGGTTTGGCTTCGTCAGCGGTGGAATGTGGTGGCTCCAACTTGAAAATGTGGATATTGATAATGCTGATTCATAATGTTGTGTCTGGCTTTTACCCTCAGTTCAGTCTGATAAAGTGTTTTAATTCATTCAATCAACCATTTATTCAGTTTTGTTAAGGAGTCTGTGTTTCATTCATTCAGCAGGTCAGTGATTAAATATGGCACACAGTCACTGAGTGCATCAGCGAGGTTGTAAACTGGTCAGAGAGTGAGTCAGTGAGTCTTTAGGTATGTCATGTTATTGATTCATTCATCCAGCCAGGCAGTTATATTCTTAGTAGGAAGTACTTCAGAGGGTTGGGTGTTATTTAAAAGTTTTTCACTCAGCCAGCGTCAGTTCATTAATGGGCGACTGCCAATATATCCTCAGTGATGTGTCTGCTGTGCATCATCCCTAACCCCCTGCATATATACGCTCAGAGAAGTAAATACAAACCACCCATTACTTTTTTGTTTCAAACTGATCGATAGATACCTTTTAGCCACTACATGAAAAAGCATGAGGTGATAACACATGTTTATTAAATGATCAGTTGCACAACCTGCAACTTGTATGGTGCTAGTAACACCATGCTGACCTAGGGAATGTGGACTTCCACGCTGGCACACTTCCACACATTTACCTGTACTGAACATCAGCCATAAAATGCCAGGTCACCACAGCTACATTTTCTAGTGTGTAAACCTCTCCACTATTCCCCGACACAAAAAAAAAAAAAAATGAAAGAAGCATCACCTTGTAGCACTGCTCAGCTATTGCACTTATCACAGAGTTTAATTTTCAAGGAGTTAAACCAGAAAACTGGCGAAATTAAATTGTGCAAAAAAATGTGTTAACTGAACCGTTAAGTTAGCAGTTGATTTATGTTAAAGTAGTGCTAAAGTTTTGATTAAGTAGTAATACTATTCTGTCATCCTAAAGTTAATTCAGCCTCTTAGATTTATGGTGATCCGCTGATGACAGGCAGTCAGGAATATCAACCTCCATGCAGAGACTCATTTATTTGGAACAATAATCAGTCTCAGTCCTTCCACAAAGGTTTATTAGATGCTTCAAAGCAGCGTATGCCATGCATCTTAGAGCTCAGCATTACTAAAAGAAGACAACAGTAAAACTGCTGGACCAACATGGCCTACTTTAATTTAGTATATTCGTTTAAATGTTCCCATGCTAATAACTCTGGACTTGATCGACTGTCAACTTGACTTTAGTGAGGTGCAGAATTAAAAGAGAAAATTGAAAAAGCAAAATATTGTGTATTCTGTCCCAGTTTGCCAGTTTTACCACTGTTACATATGACTTCTCACATTGTGTTAGCTGTAGGTTGTGTCTTTTGGGGGGCATGGCCACAGTTAGCCAGCTTAGCGTTTTAAGTTAGAGATTACAGTGTAAGTATAGTCCAGTCATTTATTGAATTTGTCACTTGGTTCTTATTATATCTGTTTTGCTCTTTGTTTTTTTGTATTCAGGATTGCTTGTTTGTTTGTTTTTTCATATGTATGGGAAGAATGGAGCTGGAGATTATTGGATTGGATCCTTTCTGAGCTGAGCATGAAGTCAAAGTTCTTGATTTACTGGCAATCTACATTGGTACCCCACCCATTGTATGAAAAGTGAGCTTTTTTCAATGTGTGTCTGGGATGACCCTTAGAGATACGGACATCTGAGCAGGATGCCTCCTGGGCTCCTAGGTGAGATGTTTCAGGTACGTCCAACCATGAGGAGACCCTGGGCCTGATCTGTCGCAGGAATACCTCGGTGTACCACCAGAAGAGGAGGAGGTGATCAGGTCCAAAGGAGGTCTAGCTATCTTTGCGTGGACTGTTGCCCTCTTGTGCAGCTCCTTCTGCTAATGAAAAGTAGAAAGATAGATAGATAGATGGATAGATGGATAGATGGACGGGTGGTCTTAATGTATCCAAGATATATTCAGAAAGGGCTGAAATCCACTTATTGAAATTGCCTCCTGGGGATATCTAAGACCCATTCTGGCCAGATCTAAGACTGAAAGCAGATTAGGGCAATAAACTTGTACTGTAGCTGTTTTCCATGAAAATGATTCATCCATTCATTTCTGCTCCTTTGTGGTTAGCCATTACCCTGTTAAATGAGCAAAGCTATTATTTTTGTTACCAGACATCTTCTTCAGCATTACTCTTCTTCTCTTTTTTTGTTTAGCAGTTTTGAAACAGCTTCAGCCTTTGGAATGGTTGAGACTTTTGATCACATAGGCTGACATGCACATATGTAAAAACATATTTGCTCCATGATTTTATCAGTTATCTTCATGAAAAATAATGTTACTGAGGTGCTGTAATTAATTGTAATAGTATCCTTGGAAGTGCCTGCTATGCTTCTGTTCTGGTTCAGCCAATGAAGTGAAAGGATGAAAAAAGAAGGCAGATGCTGTCCTGTGCATCTTATACTGTATGTTGATAACATTTGCAATGGGTACGTAAAACAAATTTGCATTACTCAGTGAGGTGCATTCATGTTAATAAGCACACGCTCTCCACCTTTTGCCACCTCTGTGGTTGGATGCATCGTTCTTTGCTTTGAGATCACATTGTATGTTTGGGTGCATTTTCCTCATGTGTTTCACAGGATTGCATTGCGGTATGTCTGGTGTATGTTCGGCAGCATCTGCAGTGTTTATTAATCAGCCTTCAGCCACCATACCAGTAGGATACTTTCTGTTTAAAGTGTTTTCTGGAAGGTCTTCACAGAAAACAGCCGGGTCCTTTCTGTTGCTCCCGCTCCTGTTATTTGCCTCTAAACAGCGTTCGGAAGCCATTTTGTTAGTTGGCTGGAATACAGAGAGATGGCGAGGCATCTTCTTTGTTTACTGCTTCGTTGTGTGGTTGTTGTTGTTTGTGCTCCGCGGTTTCGGTGATGTTGTTTGCTCCTGTGCCGTGCATACAAATGCGAGGGAGGACGACAAATGTTACGATTTTTGGCAAAAGAAAAAAAAAGTGAATTTGTAGCGTTTTTTAGGCCTTAGGTTTGCTGCCTCAAAGTGTATCTTCATGTTAGGATTGTTGTTGTTTTTTTTCTTTTTCTTTTGATACAGGAACACACCGTGGAGTCACACGCGCATACGCTTACCCTACTATACAAATCACACTGTGTTTCCCATACACACACATCTAAATATCCTCGTGTACACACACGTGCGCGCGCGCTCTGCTCACCCCTGCTGTGGCTTTTTGCAGGCCTCGGCATTTTGATGAGCCTGGTGCTGTTTGTGAATGCAGCTAATTAGAACTCTATAGACCTACACAACCATGAGAGGAGCGGTTTCCAAAGGCTGGGTTGAGGCCATAGGCTGGGACGTGCTGACATGGAATGGGGTCCATTCACTGTAGACTGACAGGAGTTACTCTGCTTTGAATGATGCACTTTCATACATTTGAAATTTTGTGTTCATGCTCAGTCCTGTAAAGTATTTACTTCTGTTTGTAAATGCATACCTTAAGCTGTTTATACTCTTCCAGTTAAAGTCACATAAATGATGATTTCAAACTTTGATCGTACAAATTCTTGATGTTTCATAAAAAGAGAACTTTGTGTTTCTTCACACAGCCAGTAAGTAGGCCTACCTAAAGTTAGACTTTAGGAAATTAAGATTTCTATTAGCTAATTTTCAATCAGTTTCTTTACTTCTCTGCCATAAAAAATTGATGGGACATTTTTGTCACCCTGCTGGGTCAAAGGTCAGGGGACGTGGACACCTAAGTTTGTGAATGCATCAATGTCAAATTGGTGCCATAGGTGCATCTACTAAGAATCTCAGATGAGTTCAAATCTCAGTAATCTCCACCTCGCAGTCAGGGGTCAGGTCACGTTTTCTGAAAATCGGGAAAAACATGACTTAAAAGGCCAGTAGTATGACTCAGAGCTTTGGTAGCCATACTAATGAATGATCCTGATAAGTTTAGAAATGTCAATCAAGAAAACATTTGTGCATATATAAATGAATGGATACAACATCATCTTATCACCTTATTATATCCTGCTCTATGGGTACCCTCATAGACCAAATGATGCAATAGTCTCGCATAACTTAGCTCACAATAGTTTAAACATTTTCAATATGCTGAGCATAATAACCCAATAACATTTATCACCTTTTGACAAAGCATTACAAGTTAATGCAAACCTTTCTGCTGCTCATAAATTTCTCTGTAGACCCTTGGTACTCTAAAAAACGTGCTGCATAGGTTCCAGTGTAAAGAACATGTAATAAAAGCACTGGTTTTCCATAATATTGTAAGGACACAGGTATTTGCACGAAAAGTAGGTAAATGGTAAAATGGCTTGTATTTGTATAGCGCTTTACTAGTCCCTAAGGACCCCAAAGCGCTTTACACATCCAGTCATCCACCCATTCACACACTGGTGATGGCAGCTACATTGTAGCCACAGCCACCCTGGGGCGCACTGACAGAGGCGAGGCTGCCAGACACTGGCGCCACCGAGCCCACTGACAACCAACCAGTAGGCAACGGGTGAAGTGTCTTGCCCAAGGACACAACGACTGAGACTGTCCGAGCCGGGGCTCGAACCGGCAACCTTCCGATTACAAGGCGAACTCCCAACTCTTGAGCCACGATCGCCCTAGGTGACGGATTTTGTTCTTTTCAAAGGTTACGTTGAATTGAGATGATGTTTTGTTGAGCTAAGTGTACCCAGTATTGGTTGTTTTTTCACTTGAGCTGATTTAATGTTAGCTTGGCTGTTATCTTAGGACGGTGGCACATGAGATTGACCTGTATATTAGCAGATTAGCAGATGCCAAGTGTCGGCATCCTTGTTTAAAAAAAAAAAGACTCTACAGTAATATAGAGAAAATCCCAACAGTCAGACAACCGTCTCTGAGCAAGCAGTTGGGCAACAGTGGAAAGGAATAACTCCCCTTTAACAGGAAGAAACCTCTGACAGGACAAGACTCAGCAAGGTGAATGTTGCTACATTCAACCTGCTGTTAGTTAGCAAGCTGATTTACACTCACTTACTTAGAAAAGACATATGAAAAGGATCTCTTCCAAGCCTTTTTAGGGCATCGTTTAATTGTACCCTGATGTGAAATTTTACTTTAGTTTGAGAATTAAATGGACCACTGATCACCGAGCAGTACCTGCTTTCAATACAGTTTTTGATCTTTGGTTCTGTGGGCACTGCTCCACAGTAATTCACATTTCCACTAACACATGTCTTTGTGTTTAAATTCCTATATATCCTAACTAAAGAAAGTAGCCCGTCCTGTAGAAAATAGGTGGTGAAGGAAAGTTTGGATGTAAGAAGAGCCTGGAGGTGTTGAATATAAAAATAACGTCTCAGTGAGACGAGGCAGAGGGCTAAAAATATTTTGTAGGATTTGGTTTATCTGATGCTTTTGAGGATAAGGAGTGACATTTTCCCAACCATGTCTTTATGTAGAGATTGAACTCTGAAATGACAGCCTTCACACAAAGCTGTGAATGTACCTCTCCGTGTAAGCCCTTGTATTTCTGCCCATAAATTCACCTTAAAACACAAAAGCATCTAAACATGAACACCGCACAGTCTCGGCTGACATGCTCAGCCCACGGTCATCACCAACCAGGAAGTGGATTAGGCGTTTTAATTATTGAGAGATTTCGCCGTTGTTGTTGTTGTTTATTTTGGGATCATCCCTGGAAAGATAATGCACACTTCAAACTCGGTGTGTGTGTGTGTGTGTTTCTAATCTCCTCCTGGATGAAGCCGTTCAGTGAGCGGCTTCACTCTGCCTGTCAAAACCACCGCCGCTGCCACCACTCGTCTATTTCAGGTCTTGGCTGGTTTTGGTGTTTTCCTCTTTTTTTTTTCTTTAAAAAAAAAAAGCCGTTGTAACCTCTCAGATCCGCTGTTTGTCTCCCTGTCAGTGGTGTTGGAAGGCGACCGAGATGTGTGTGTGTGTGTGTGAGCGAGCGAGAGCGTGTAAATGTGTGTGTCCTCAGCAAAACGAAGGTTGAGCATTGGAAAAAAAATGAGTGCAAGAGATTTGAGGCATTGATTTTTGAATTGTCTGTCTGAACAAGCAAATATGTGTGGGCAGGTGTTTATGTGTGTAGTTGGGACCATGGAGGGTGGGGGTGGGAGGAAAGAGAGGTTTGGCAGTGTGAGGGCAAACCATCAACCCTGCTGTCATGTGTCTTAAAGTTGGCACTGAGAGATGAAGGAAGTGTTTCCTGGAAGCAAAAAGAAACAAAGGTGACAGAGGAAGGAAAGAAGGAAGTAAGGAAGAAACAAAAGAAGGAAAGAACAGAATAACAGGAATTTTAAATAATTGGACACAGAAATAAAATCAAATTAAGATGAAATAAGAAATGAAAAGTTACGCAAGTAATAAAAACTCAAAGAAATTGTGTAGTAAGGAAAGTAAACAAGGGATGGAGCGGAGCTAATGGAGAAGTAGGAGAGGAAGGGGTAACAATGAAACGGAGAGAATGAGGGAGAAATTTTAGAGGGACGTAACATGAAAGAAAGAACCGAAAAAAGTTGAAAAGTTGAAAGGAAGCAAGAAACAAAGGAAATGGAATATAAAGGGTTAATGGAGAACTGATTAAAAAAAGTAAGAATTTAATGGTGAGTGAATGATGGACAAAAAGAACAAAATTAGATGGTAAATGTCAAAAGAAACACAGGAAATACGAAAAGGGACAAGAAGGCATAACTATAGCAAGAAGGAAAAGAGTGAGGAATAAGAGAGGAACGATACTACTAAAGGCGTTTAAGAAAAGACTAACACGAGGAAGGAGGGAACTGATGAATCAGTGAAAGGAAACAATGGGAAAAGGAAAAGGGAAGGGATATGAAGAAATTAAAGATAGTAAAGGTTAGCAAAGAACTGAAACAAGGAAGTATAAGACAGACAGACAGAAAGAAGACACATTTTGAAGTTTGGTGCTGGAGTGACTCAAACCAAGACTGGGATTGGTGTCCTGTCCTTTATCATTTCATCATCATCGTCAGTATTTTAATTATTAATGGGCTAATTTCACTTGCTGTGTGCTTTTATTTAAGGAATACTCACAGGTTGTGTTGCTTGACTTCATCAGAAAACCAGCAAACTGTCTTTTTTCTTTTCTTTTAATGGGTTTATTGCAAACCTTTTCTGACCTCTTCAGAGAGGCAGGACTCATCGGCCTGGTCACCAGGAGGGTGGAGAAGAACTGTGTTGCTTTCTGTGGTGCCAGCAGAATACATGACATCACTAATGTTATGGGTTAAGAGGTTACTGTTATTTCCTGGATTTCCTGGAGTGGACCAGGCCACTCAAAGCCAACATCAGAACCTCCACATGAGTTTATACATGTTTTGGTATATATTCCTAAAACACTGTAAAGTACTGTACTGTAGTTTTTAAACAATGTTTACTCTAAACCATGTAGTTGCACATGCTCATGGTTCTAAAGAAGATTCAAATGAAACAGTCTGAGGCTGAAAGCAAATCTTCCTTAAATATGAGCCAAAAACAGCCACCGCAGTGTGGCTTACTGTTGGGTTTGTATGACATTTTGGACAGCTCCTGAGCTAGATGGCACCGAGAAATAAGATATTCCAATGTAAATATACAAACAATACTTTTGAGAAGAACAAATCCATAGCTGGTTGATGTTTCTCTTTTCATTAGATTTGTTGGGGGGAGAAAAACATCAGCGTTCCTCCTTTAAAAACATCATCTCTTTGAATGATCGCCAAATCAGTAAGCTTTATCCCGTTTTATTTTTGTCCCACCTTCCACCCCAGTGTCTTCTTTCTTTTCCTGTCAAAACCAAAGACAAACAGAAGAAGAAAAAAAACGCAGCAGCTCTGTCGCCTTTGCCAGTGAGCTTCACGCATTAGCAGAGAAATTTGGGCAAGGACAGATACAGCCCCGATGGCATGCCTGATTTTTGTTCTCCTAATTGGCATAGCTTATTAAGTCACAGTTCACAGCGGAGAAAAAAGGGGGTTGCTTTAATAATATCCCCTCTCCCGTTTGATTTGATGCACTTGTACCGAGACAGATAACGCGCTTCAGCGCGGCGAGTGACGCCCCCACCACCACCCTCTTGTCTTTATTCAGTCAAATCTGCCTCCGTTACGCCCGTCACTCAAAAACACCCCGGCTGGTCGCTTTCAAAATAGAGATGGAGAGCAGGAGCCAGTCGCTCAATACCTCACCCTCCCACCTTCTCTCTGCCTCTGAGGCTGTTAAATTGTCTCATTTCCCCGGCAAGGCGATGCAGAACGACTCACAAAAACACCCAACCATGCTCTTAATTGTGGTGTGGATTAGGGATTAATAGGCGTTTTTAGCCATAATGGCAAATATTATTAGCCCCATTTGCTTTTCTAATGCTAATAATGACTCTGCTAATAATGGCAGTGATTTCAAGGTTAGCGCCTGTAAGTACTCGGCATGGATTTGTGTGCTTTTTCTTTTTCTCAAAGCTCAGGAGATTGACGTGCCGCTTGCTTCGACGGGCCGGCTCGCTACCGAGTCGGAGCTCCATATGTTTTCCCCGAAGACGACACTGAAAGGTTAGGGGCTGGGCTGAGATCTTAAGTTTAGAGTAGTCTTGCTTTTCTCAGTTGCCACTGAGCTTGGTCCAGTTAACATTTTTTTAAAATTTGTTTCTGTGTTTTGGGCTTTGCTTTCAGCAGAAATGGATTAAAAGAGGAGATCCAGATCCTCTGTTTCTGGTGACTTGGTGAGATAAGCTGATAATCCAGACTTTTTGTGTGAGTTCAAGCTAACTTTGTTGGGTAGTTGAGAGGTGAGGAGTTGCAGCTAACTTGTTGTTTAGGCTTGCTTTGGTTATTGTCAGTGAAAATGTATGCAGATGCGAAGTGATCCAGTGCTTCTGGTTAAAATAGAATAATTTTCTCTTGCTAAACTGAATTCTAAAGCTTTAGTTTGAGTTTATTTGACTGTGTTTCGATCAGATTTTTGTTTCAAGGTAGGAACAGTTTCTGTCATTGTGAGCTAGTTTTCCAATGGTCATTGGTTCTTACCATCCGGTGGTGTTTCCAGTTCAAAAAAAAACAATGCAAACTCATGTGTGAGACTTGTGCTGAAAGCATTTTCTTCTGGGCTTGGTGTTTGGTTCAGTTTAAGCACCAAAGTCACCTGTAAGGTTTAGGCTTCAGTTACGCAGGCTTAGAGACTAGTTGCCGACCACTGGTCTGAGATAAAAATTTATATTTCCTCACCATTTGCGAGTTGTTGCTGGAGTTTGCTGTGGATTTTTTGCCAAAGCCCCATCACTTAGGCCTAGAGACCAGTCAGGGACCTCCTGCCTCCTTTCCCAGAGTTTATTAAGCAAACTGTTTGATTAATGGTTTCAGGAGGTTGCTGGCAGTTGCTAGCTTAGTTGCTTAGTAGTAAAACTGTGAAAAGTGCACCTGATAACCAGTGTTGGTCAAGTTACTTGAAAAAAGTAATTAGTTACTTAGTTACTTTTTAAAACATGATTTATCCCCTAAATAGGTAATAAAGCGATAGATCTTTCAGCCCAATTCTACTTTTTCTACATAATCCATCATACAAAATGTAATCAAATGGAAAAATCTCTTTTTAAAACTTGTTTTATTAGTTTTAATCTTTTAACGTTATGCATCAAGCAAACATTAAATTATATGCAACATTCTCTGACTGGAAGAAATTTGTTTAACATTTAAACCTATTTTCTGCACATTCCAGCACAGAAAATAAAATATTTTTTGTGTTTACACTCAGTCTTTCAAATAGATGCAAGTAAAACACAGCAGAAAATAAATAAAATCAAAGACTCAGCGGTCCTGTTGCTCTAGTTTCACCTGTAAAGCAGGAGCGGGGCAGGCGGAGGTTTGCCCTGGTGCAGGTGTGCCGCAGCGGTCTGTGGAAGGATCCGGCAGTTTCTCTGTGAATTTCACATTCCAGCGGCAGCGTATTTGGTGCTTTTTTCACTGTAAAAAGAAGTTTTCTTCCCACGCAGTGAGCAGCGGACACTAATGTTTTTGTCACTTTTTACGGAGTCAAACTCAAAGTAAGGTCAGTACTTCCACGCTTTAAACGCTGCACGCTCATACTCTCTCCCGCACTCGTTATATTATCCATTGTTGATCTGCACACAGCTGTTGCCACGAACGTCGCACTCGCTTACGTCACTGTCATGAGACATTTTCGCAAAAAAATTACGGTTTTAGTAACACAGTAATGCAGCGTGCTTACGGGAAAGTAACAGTAATCTAATTACCTTTTTTGCAATAGTAACTCAAAAAAAGTAATGCGTTACTGCACATCTCTGCTGGTAACAACCTGGTAACTGAGACCATCTTTCTTCATAGTAAACTTTTGAAATGCGTTTGTTGCAGTGGTCAGGCACAACTTTACCTTGATGGCATCTGTTCACCTTTCATGCTGGCTAACGGTGACCATGGCAACTAAGGTAATGTAAGGAGGTTTCTGTTGCAACAACCTCTTTGTAACCAATTTCAGTCAGGGAATACACATTTTTCTGTAGCGACTTGTTGTCAGATGGTCACTAACAGGTCTCCAAGCCTTTCTTACTGAGTCCTTACATAAAGCTCTTGCTTTGGTTTATAATATGGCATTCACACCATTAAATCCCATGTAAGAGAGCTTCCTTTTGGTCAGCCATGGCATGGGCAGTACAGTAGGTTGTCTAATAACTAATACTTCATGTATTTCTTCAGCACATGGCCTCTCCATGTGTAATTCATTCTATCATTCTGCATTTATAACTAATTTTCAGATCAACTGACCAGTACTAGCTAATTTCATTTTTATACACTTTAAACATATTTCAGTCACAATATTATCGCAAATTGGGACCATCTTCACATTTATCATTATTGCACGTCCAGCTGCAAAAGCTGACTTTGACTTGTTGTAACTGGATGTCAGACATAGATGTGTAAATGGTCTGTAAGTTTAGTTTCGCTGATGTTTTGGATGGGTGCGCCAGCAGTGTTGTGTTACTTTGTTAAGCACTTTGTAATAAGTAGACTGAAGGTCGACAAAGTGGCAGTGTTTAATTGCTGGTCTTCATCAGCTTTTGGCTGGCATCAAAAGTGAATGTTTTTAGAAGCATCTGTTGTGCACCTGCAGCTGGTTACCTGTCTGATTTGTATGCTTCAAGTATAAACCAGTCATTAACTGTGGAGAGTGGTTTGGAAGACAGACAGCAAAGTGAACACACTTTTTCTTTTCACAGGGCAAATATGAATAAAGATTTTATCAGCAAATATCTAGTTTCAGCTGTTTAATGTCTTGATTCAATTATTGGACTGAAGAGCCAATATTCCTCAGCTTGACAATATTTTGATGGTAGCAGTTTACTGCCATTAGCGAGTGACATGCCTATCCCTTCAAGGTCATTTTCAGTTGACAAGGTGTTGGTAATTAGCTGTTAATGCTTGAAGTGAAATGAAGAAGTTAGGAGTTTTTACAGTCTGTACAGCTGCAGCCATTTGATCTCCATTCTGTGGCAATTTTATGTTGCCAGTTTCTCTGGCACTGATGCAGAAAAAGGGTATCAGCATTCTTAATCCCATCTATAAAGCCACGATTGGCTCACTTTTCTAGGCTCAGGGGACAAACAAAAGTTCCTGTTGATAGTTTTTCAGATGTCCCTTGGACAATTATAGATGTTGAAAATGCTTTTTGGCATGCAGGGGATATTTTGGTTGCAATAGACAGTATAAAACATGGACGGGGTTTCCAGGTCAGAAAAATGAATCCAATGCTGAAGTGCTGTAAACCCGTTTTCTAGTTTAAAGCCAATTGAAGGTGATAGTTGCACAAAGACTTCCAGTCCTATAGAAGTCTATGGGGAAAACAGTTTCTGATTTGACCTCTCAATAAACACTTTCCTAATGAGTTTATGGGTGCAGTCGCTCATTTCAGGCCATACTGAATAAAAACACTAAGTGTATTTTCTAAATCCCTATCATACTATATTTCAAAATGGAGGATTATCTGAGGCAGGCTCATTGGCTACAATAGACGAGTCGTTAGCCAATGAGCACAGTTACACCCAGGGGTGGGTGTAACTGTGAAATCACTTGCCAGGCCTAAGTGATTGATAAATCAGATGTATGGAGAGAGAGCTGGAACAAGGGTACATATTAACGGTCAATAACAAATGGCTGTTATAAGCATGTTGGTCAAGTTACTTGAAAAAAGTAATCAGTAACTAATTACTGATTACTTCCCCAAAAAAGTAATCCCATTACTTTACTGATTACTTATTTTCAAAAGTAATTAATTACTTAGTTACTTTTTAAAAACACGATTTACAACCTGAATAGGTGATAAAGCGATAGATCTTTCAGCCCAATTCTACTTTTTCTGCATAATCCATCATACAAAATGTAATCAAATGGAAAAGTCTCTTTTTTTTAACTTGTTTTATCAGTTTTAATCTTTTAACTTTATGTATCAAGTAAAAATTAAATTATATGCACCATTCTCTGACTTGAAGAAATTTGTTTAACATTTAAACCTATTTTCTGCACATTCCAGCACATAAAATAAAATATTTTTTGTGTTTACACTCAGTCTTTCAAATAGATGCAAGTAAAACACAGCAGAAAATAAATAAAGTCAAAGACCAGCAGTCCTGTTGCTCTATTTTCACCTGTAAAGCAGGAGTGGGGTAGGCAGAGGTGTGCCCTGGTGCAGGTGAGCCGCAGCGGTCAGTGGAAGAATCCGCAAGTTTCTCTGTGAATTTCCTATTACGTCGTTGTAAAAATAAGTTTTCTTCCCACGCTCAGCGGACACTAATGTTTTTGTCACTTTTTATGGAAACAAACTCAAAGTAAGGTCAGTACTTCCACGCTTTAAACGCTGCACGCTTATACTCTCTCCTGCACTCGATATATTATCCGTTGTTGATCTGCACACAGCTGTTGCCACGAACGTCACACTCGCTTACGCCATTGTCATGAGACATTCTTGCAAAAAAGCACGGTTTTAGTAACGCAGCGTTCCTACAGGAAAGTAACGGTAATCTAATTACCGTTTTTGCAATAGTAATCCCTTACTTTACTTGTTACTTTAAAAAGTAATCAGATTACAGTAACGCGTTACTGCCCATCTCTGGTTATAAGTTTCACCTTTTAGCATCTATGATGCCAACAGCAAAGAAAAAAGTAAATAAAATAGCAAAAGACAAAAGAGAAGAACCACTGGAATGTGTCAGTTTCAGGCACAGCCTCTGTTTGAAGTGTTTGTACTGTTAGTGGCCAAAGTTTGATATAGTAGAAGATTCATAAAGTATTTATTATTATTTTGGCCAACAAACAAGATAAGGAAATGGGAACTTATAACACCTGTTGACACCAGGTATATCATATCTACATCATGACAGAAGTGCCATCATCGCTACATGGTGTTCATATCTTTTTATTAACTGAACAAAATATTATCCATGCTATGTTTCTTGCGTCTCAAAGTTAGTGCTTTCAGTGCTTGTCGTGCTTTTGAGGAAAGAGAATTTACAGCAGACAGTACTGTAGTCTATTTGCATAAAAAAGGTTAAAATGGAAAAATGACCAATGACTGATATGTGTGATGGAGACTAGATACAAGGCCAACTGCACTGTGTGCCCCAGGACAATTTCCATTTGTTACAAAGGAACTTGTGACATCAAACAGCATGTGCAGGCAGAACCAATCATTTTGTTCAGATTATTAATAGAGATGGACCGATCCGATATTACGTATCGGTATCGGTCCGATACTGACCTAAATTACTGGATCGGATATCGGAGAAAAATAAAAAATGTAATCCGATCCATTAAATATCACGAAAGCACCTCACAAAACTTGCAACACGCTGTAACTCACCTCAGAACATTAGCACGTCGGAGCAGTATGCATCACGTGATAGAGCGGCTGTGGCATGCGGGACCTGTCGGTGGTCTGGATAGGATGTGGAGCTTCGCTTAGCAACCCCGCATTTCATCTCCGACAAAGTTATCCCCGAGAGAAGTAAAGCAAGTGTGTAAGTCCATCTCTGAATGTTTGTAAAGCATTCCTGCGTTAAGCTTAACGAGCGACTGCCTCTCGCTCTCCGGCTGCTACTTCAATCATGAAACTGCTTAATGATCAGCTGATCGGCTTTTCTGTCGCGAGTCCGTGTCTCTTGTTTGCTTTTGGCCCACTTT
Organism: Aulonocara sp. 'chitande type north' Nkhata Bay; assembly: GCF_057382095.1. Classification (NCBI taxonomy): domain Eukaryota; kingdom Metazoa; phylum Chordata; class Actinopteri; order Cichliformes; family Cichlidae; genus Aulonocara; species Aulonocara sp. 'chitande type north' Nkhata Bay. Next base: position 32,954,493 of record NC_141350.1, read on the forward strand.
GCACCAGACAGAGGAAACCAGCGGCTGAACAACAGCAGCACGTTTAAGCTTGATCAGCTGTTGTTAGAATTTATTTATTATTACTTTCTACTCGAGGATCTTTTTCTACGTAGCTGACGGCTGGTAACTGTGCAGGGGCGGATCTAGCAAAGTTTAGCCAGGGGGGCCGATAGGGCATTAACAGGGAAAAGAGGGCACAAAGACATACTTTTCTTTCTTATTCTCATTTAAAATGTCGAGCTTTTAATTATTTAATATTTATCTGAATCTTACACCCAAAGTTTTAATCTGATGTAAAATGTATAGAAGTCCATTATTGTATATAGTAACTGTTAAGTCTAATATACCCTAGTAAGCTATAGTACTTTTTCCTTTGGGAAGGTACCATCTGTGCAGTCTGCAATTTTGTTGAAGAAAGATGTTGAATTTATTTAATATTTCTTGAAAAATAATTGATTTCTGTGTATTTTTTTTCACACTGCATCAAATTAAGGTTGATTACGTCGATTAAGCATCATGAGGTGGAGCGTGAGGGGTGGGTCCCTATTTTTTTTTTTTTTTTTTTTTTTTTGTTGCTGGGAGTTGGAACCCTATTAGTTAGGTTGCTTAATATTTATGCTAAGTACTCTTTAAAATACCAGAATAGGGAGGATGGTGTAGGTTTAAGTTTATTAGATTGATCAGTATTGCTGAACTATGAAATATTTTTTTTTGCATACAGGTATAACAGAATAGCTTTAGTGTAGTTGTTGTTTTAAACTTGAGTATGAACTTATACAAAATGCAGCAAGATATTTAAAAAACAGTTTTGTTGATTAAAAAACACTATATCGGATTCATATCGGTATCGGCAGATATCCAAATTTATGATATCGGTATCGGACATAAAAAAGTGGTATCGTGCCATCTCTAATTATTAATTGCTTTCATATTTTGTAAAAAGAGCAAATATGCAAACATGGCACAGAAAATTTAATTATGCCCTTAAAACGAGGGGTCTATGAGGACCAGGGGCTGGAGGATGCAGAACAAATTGTGTCTTATTGTTTTTTTGGAATAAAATATTATGTTGCTTAATAGCATATGCCAGCTGTGGATTGACCTCATTATATTGCTTTAAAGTAGCGTTGCACCTTTTTTTTCACACAGTATTGATGATATAAAACATATTTTTGGCTCTGACACGTTGATATTAAGGCATTTGTGGTTTGAAAAAGTAGGTAGAACGGCAGCATTCTACTTGTACCTGCAGATCAGAACCTTAGCATTGTTACTATGAGCATGCTAGCATGTAGCTTCAAGCACTGCTGTGCACTGCTGTGCACTGCTAAGCCTCTGCCTCGCACATCAAGTGGCTGCACCTTTTTGTTGAGTTATTAGTTACATTCACAGGTGTCTTTTCTTTTCCTGCTCATTCACACAATCTGCTCGTTTCCTCTCCTCCAATCAGCTGAAGGTAACTGAATACCACCGTCACCTATGCTACCCCTACCCCAACCCTCACCCCCCACCCACGGTGATCACGGTTTCAGTCCTCCATCTCCGGGATCTTTTGGTGAAACCTTACGTCTCTAGGCCTCCTTATCGGCTGTAAAATAGCCTCTTCTTCTCGCTCTGCGGTCGGTCTGTGACGTGTGCGAGGTGTCGTGTGTTTCGGTCGCTGGCTCCCACACCTGTTCGCTCATATCGGCGGCGGTGGCGGCACAATCGCAGTCACCGAGCCTAATTACCCAGTCCTTAAAAAATAAAGAGACAGGGAACGTCAACCAGCCTGCCTGGCAATTACAGCGGCGCTCAACACCTCTCTGCAACAAACACCACTCCAATTAGAGGCAGCCAACTTATTCTGGGAGGCAGCAGTACATGTGTGTCTGTGTGTGTGTTTATGCTTGTAAGTGCAAGTGTGTGACAAGCTAAATTGTTTGGGGAGATTAAAACCTGTGTGTTTGGTGTGGCAGACGAGGGGCAAAATGAGTGCGTGCTTGTGAATGTGCGTGGAAGTTGCTAAAGTGAGGGAAGAAGAAGTGCATTACGGGAATATGGTGGCGAAGGTTTGGGAATTAGTTGTGGTGTGGTCACAAAGGCCAATTCCACCCACATCTTTAGCGAATTTCCTGCCCCTGATTCAGCTGTTCTTCACCCTAACTTCCTACTGTACACATCAGCTGCTTTACTTCCTCCTTTCTTCCTCTACCTTCTTAACTTTTTCCTTTAGAGGTTTTTCTTTTTCCTGTCTCTCACACCTTTAGTTTCTCGTTGACCTTCTTGTCCTCTTTTTTCATCTCTTTTTCCTCAAACTGACTTTTGTTCCCACTTCTTCTTCCCACCATTTCCTCTGCTTCTACATCTTTATCAGCCTTCTTCCTATTCTTAAGATTATTTGCCTTTTTTTACTCACACTTCTCCCTTCTTTGTGTGTTACTGACCTGCTCACTCTTCATACTGTTTCCACCTCTGTTTCATCCTTAATCCTCCTGATTACTTCTGATTTCACCTTCCTCTGCATCCTTTTTTGTCTTCAGTAACCTTTTGTATGAACACTCTTCTTCTTTCTTAGCATCTTCCTCCTGCACATGTTTATTATAACCTTCTTCATCAGTCCCATCTTCGTCTTGTCTATCGAATGGATTCTTATTTTATTCAACTATCTTCTTTCATGCCCACTCCTCCTCCTCCTCCTCCTCATCTTTTGTTATTCCCCAGTCTGTCTTTTCTGTTTTTCATGCTTCTTTTCCTACATTTCCCTCCCCTTCCACTTAGTTTCTTTTTTCACCCATCCATCTTCCTCCTCGGTTTCAGGCTTCAGCTAAACCAGCAGACTGTTGTTGACTCACTTATTGTCCTTGTTCTGTTGCATGTTTCTGCAGACAAAGTCTTTCCTCTAAAATTAGACCTTTATTGATGCTCTTTGGGGTATTTTGAGTTCAAAACATCCTCCAGTCATGTGACATGTTTGCCATTATACTTTGTATTTGCTCCTAACCTTCAACATTTGCTGTCTCTTCCTGCTTCTTTCCCACATTTCCTATTCCAGTTCCTCCCCAGTGACCTCGACAGTAAAAAACTCAAATCTGACCTCAGGAGTGATTTTGTCAGTGGAACAGGACAGGAAGGACACAGAAGAATAAAATCAAACACATTGAACCATTTGCAAACTTATTGAGACAGAATTGCTTTCTTTTGTAGGCAGACACTAACCCTTGATCTCTCTAGCATTAATCTGATAAATGATAAAACATCACATTTTATCTTATTACTTTTAAACTTTCAAACAGCAAAAACATGATGCATTGATTATTCATGCCACACTTTTATTGAAATGTTCATCTTTTTTGTTATTTAACTGACATAAGCCATAATTTCGTGTCAGGACAGCCACTTAAAGCCCTGCTTAAGATCAGGCTCTGGTTTGCCAGCTGGTGCTAGTATACACTCAGGTTCTTTGCTAGCTTTGTGCTATCTGTACAGACACTTGTAAGACGTTCATCTTCATACAAGTGACATCTAACAGATTTGTTATATTATTACAGTCAATCTTGTTCTGATAAATTTACCAGGATAGATGTGGACCTAAAACCAAAGCAAAGACCCACATGTAGCGCCATGGTTTGCAGTTATAATAATGTGCACCGTAGCTTCAATTTAATCGTCGTGTCCTGTAAATAAAAGTATCACAGTTCCTGAAAAGTTATAGACCACTCTTTCATTCAAGACATGATCAATAAATACTAAAACTTAAACACAGTGAACACGTAATGGGTCTTTAACCAATCTGAGATCAAGGTCAAGCTCACACTTGTCCTGTTACAGGCAGGATGGATCATGATGAGCTACTACATAACTGACGCTCTGGTTTCTTTCTATTTTCTGCCCAGAGTAAAGATGATTGAAGAACCTCAGAACAGAATGTTAACTGTAATGTAATTACTGGGTTTGCTACAGTAATACACCCCCGCTGATTGGGATATATCATATAGCAACAAAGATAAAAAAAAAAACATTGTAAGAGAAAAATATAAAACATGTTTTCACTTGCAAATTTTTTCTCCTTGCACAGTTTTGGCATTTCTTTCACTGGAAAAATCGAAACGCATCACAAGCTCGGGTCTATTTATGTGTGTGAGTATATATAGAAAGGCAAAATCTATAACATCACACGAAATTGGTGGAATCAACCTACGTATGTTTTCTTACTGAAAGCCCACTTTGCAGCTTACGTGAAAGCAAGACATATGTGTGATATAAAAGGAATGTATCAAGGCTATTGTATCTAAATTCTAAATTAAAAACATCCTGTTTCCTCCCTGATCTTCTTCCTATGCTTCCTGCTTTTCTTCCATTTCTCCCTTCTGCTGTTTCGACTCCTCGACATTCACCTCAAACGGAGATCCGCTTGAACTCGCTCAAAGATAGACTTGCAGGTTTTGGACGTCGTCGCAACCTGTTTGTTGAGATCATTTAATGTACAAATTGATTTGAGCTGACTTGCCAGAGACACACTGAACCTTCACACTGCAGAGATCAGTGGGTTAAACCATCTGGTTCAGAGTTAGGGGTGGGATCGAGGAGGGAAGCGGCACAATGGTTCATCCCGGCTTTTGTTTTATTCTCAGTTTTTTGGCAGCGAGGGCACCAGAGTGGCACTGCCAAGTCCCCGAGTGTGTATGTGTGGAAAAGGGGGGTTGGTTGGAAAATATATAGCCTCTCCACACACACACAGACACACACACCAAGCACACAAACTGACACACGTGCACAAACACACACACAGACTCTAAATTGTCTGGAACACCCCTTCTGCCATCTGGTCCTGTGACGGGCCAGACACAGTGTATGGGTGTGTGCGTGTGTGGGGGGCATTATTGTGTTTTTGTTCATCCATGTAAGAGGGGGGGAGGGGGGGGGAGACAGAAAAACACACTCTCTTAAAACACACACAGCAAGATTAGCAGTAAATTTATGCCCCAGTCTTTGGCTGTGTTTGTGTTAATTCGGATGTTCTTCCCTGACGTTTAATTGGTGTTTAGGTCCGGTGTGAAGCTAGTTTATTTTGCAAAGTCCCAGTCTGCTTTCTCTTGTTTCAGACACTCAAAATGAATCCAGAACTGAAGACAGGAGGTCAGAACCTGCTGTGGTTCACATCAATTATACTGATTATTTTATTACCTTTGCTTTTCTTTATATTTGAGTTTGATCTGCAGAATTATTTTATGTATTTATTTTGCTAAATTAAGATAAGAAATATTTTGTTATCTTGGTGTTTTAAAAGCAGGCCAATGTCATAGAGAAACCAGGACTTTTTCCCCCCTCTTTACTCTCTATTGGAAAAGTAACTTCCTGCACCTGCCCCTTCCACTTCCGGCTCTGTCCTTCGTTTCTTTGCTTCCCTAACCCCCCCCCCTCCCCAGCAACTTTGGGGGCATGTCTTGTAGTACTCGGAACTGAGCGTCTAACTTTGGCAGAGGTGACGCCTTGCTAAGTGGAATAAAGCCTTTTGCTCTAGGAGACTTGCTCAAGAGAACTGTGCTGCAAGCTGTGAGCGTTTCATTGATAAAATAGGGAATTTTGGCAAATGCACTTAAAGTGAATGCAGCAAGGAAAGAAAGCTGAAAGGAGAGGAAAAGATGGGTTGCCTCAGTGTATTGGTGTGTGTGTGTGTGTGTGTGTGTGTGTGTGTGTGTGTGTGTGTGTGTGTGTGTGTGTGTGTGTGTGTGTGCTGAGACACATGCGGGTTGACCTGAAGAGACCAGACCGCTTCTTCCTCATTGGCTGAAGAACATCTGGCAGCCTGTGTGTGTGTGTGTGTGTGTGTGTGTGTGAGAGAGAGAGAGAGATACCACATTGATCTCCCTTCTCACATTCCACACTGTCAGGACTGAAAAGCAAAAACGCCTCACTCCAAACATTTGCCTCTCTCTCCCTCTCTCTCTTTCCATTCTTTCATTCTTCCCTTCATCTTTTCATTTTTTACTTCTCTCGCTCTGCTCACTTTCTTGCTACTCTCTTCCTTATGCCTCCCCCCGTTCCCTCTTCCTCTCTCAATACCCACTTCAGCATGATAGCAAACTGCCTTCTCTCAATCCTTCTGTGCTGTAAAGCTAAAAATAAAGGTTTCTTTGAATATAACATGTTTACAGTCAAAAATGAGAAGGCGAATAAGTGAGACTGTGCGATTTAATCCACAAAGATCTTTGCTCCTACATGGTTGCCTTTTATGATATAATATTTTTTTGGCATCGTGGACTGAACATACCAGACAAGTCTAGGACATGGTGTACTGTTCTATCCCGACATGACTGCATGTACACAAAAAAAAATGTCTTCCTCACTCTGGATAGAAAGCTGTTACATTGCAGGCTGCCTGCTGTGTGATCGGCCACAGTTCAACGGTTAGCAAGTGGCACTTGATTTGATGCAGCAAAGTTTGGAGGAACCCTGCCGCTTCTGAAAATGTTATAAATGCTGCCTCGCTAAAACGGTGATCCTTAAATGGGGGGGGGGGGGTAATTTGAAATAGCACCAGAGACTTGTACTTGACAGGCCACACACGTTGAATCGTTAGTGATGGCATTTTGGGACGTAAATTGTATGATCATCATTTAAAAATGGGAAAGATTTACACCTGGAATTGTGATTGGCGTCAGCTGAGAATTCACTTTAGTTCATCGAACAAAATTTAAGACTGTATTTGTTGTGCTTAAGGACTTGAGACTTGACTTGTTCTGATAAACTCAAATTTGAAATGTGACCTTTGACGTGAAATTTAACTTCAGATTTGGTTTGACAAATCTTAGACTTGTTTTATACTTGAATAAATGACTGGGACCATGTCTTGAAATTACCCTAAAAAAATGTACTTGTCTTAGATTACTAGAGGCTCGAGAACTTGAAACTTTCTAATCTTTGCAAACTTAATATGGAATCACTTAAAAGACAAGTTGATTATTAAGTACAACTCGCCTGCAGCAGTTTTACTACCTGGACTTGATGCTTAATTTGAAATTTGCTCTGCACACATGATTATTGCTCTAAAACCCTCTAAGGAACTAAAGAAGACTGAGTTGGTGTTTTTGAGATTGAAAGTTTGTGACAAACTTGGAAATTCACTTGGAGGAAATGACTTCAGGCCTGTCTCGGACTTACCTCAAAAAGACTTGTACACAGCTTTGTTTGGACTACGATCAGACTCAAAATTATGTTTTGTTAATTTTCTAAACTGGCTGCTTCACTACACTGAATTATCTCTGAACCACTGTGGAATATTAATTGAAAAAGTTGAGAAATACTGGTGTGCATTTGTGGTTGTTTGTCTTATTTGACAGCTTTGTTTTTGCAATAACTTCAGGCTAAAACCTCCACTTCCACACAGTGGTTTTAGCCTTTGGTTAAGAGGATGTTAAAGAGGACATTAGTTAGCTGTTTGTGTTTTCCCCCCCCCTTAGACTTTCCTCTTTTCTCTTATTTTCCGGCCTGCTGCCTGTTGGATGGCCATCCTTCGACAGCTTGAAGCCATTTGAAGGACCAATTATCCAATAAATGCGGCTTTATGAAGTTCTATCCCTGCTGCTGTGTTCTTGGAAGGCAGAGGTGTATATCAATAAGATTTACAACACCCAAGCTTTAAAAGAAACAGCCACCATTTGGAAGGATGTGACACCTTACTTCTGTAAAGCAAACAAACACATTTGCATTATAGTGCAAAAAGATAACAAAGCATTAGAGTGCTTTGTTATTTCGGTTGCCAATCAGAAACCAAATGTTAGTGGTTGGGAAGCAATAAAGCTAAAGAACTGATCTACAAAATTACATTACAATGCCAGAAGGGATTTGCTCCATCCTGCCACAAGGTCCAGCAACTGGTGTTGGGTGTTTATCTCAAAGGTTTTGGATGGTATTGAAGTCAGAACTCTGCGCAGATAAATCGTTCCAGCGTTTCCCACAAATTTGGACGATCACTTTTGTCAAACTAAATTTGTATGATGCAATTATTTGAAGCTGCTGGGGCCTAGCTAATACTTTATGGCGTGCAGCATTGTCAGTATGCTTTGGCATGTTTTAAATTAAATCTTTAGCCGGTATAATTATTTCTTAAATTCTTAATGATGTATAACTTCTGTTGATATGTTTTGGTCCAGTTAAGCTAGTCATATATCTTTACCAAGATTCAAACTTTGAAACTACTTTGACTCCTTTACCTGTAAATTTTTCTTTTCTGTTACAAATGTGAGACTTGACTTTGCAGTTAAAGATGAATCTGAAATGACTTAGAAGTAGTTGACTGAAATAACTGTTCTTTCCATGAATGACTTTAACTTAACTTTCTATGACCTGAAGTCTATAGACAGATCTTCCATATGAATATACAGAGCGTGTAGGCGATATATCTTACACCAGAATCAGGCTTACTCTGGTATTCATTTAATACTTCTGTAGTTACATTATGGGCTGTAAGTGTAGTGGTTTACACATTTGCCTTATAAGTAAAAGATCTCTAATTCAGTCCCAGGAGGAGACACAAGTCCTTTGGGCGCTGCATCAGGAAGTGCACCTGGTGTAAAAATCCTCCAAATCAAAACATTCAGAGTTAACTGTTGTGGCATATGATTTTCCCCAAACACCTTTTAGTCAGATAACAATAGATGAGCTCTTGGAGATCTTCCTCCAAGATTGAAACTGCATCTTTATCTGATTATGTTGCCTGAAGACTGCAACCCCTGACTTTTAAGATCTCTAGCTGCCTACTGCATGCATTGCAATAAGAATACCCTTTTTTGTGCAATTCTAACACAATTTTCAATTTCTTTGATCCATTTTAAGTTGTGCTCATCTCTTGGAAACATCATCTTGCTACAGATACAGTGCAAATGTACATTTAAAAGAATCTGGAAGCTGTACTCTTCTTTTTTTTTTCAGTAGCGTAACTCTTTAAGACAGAAGTTTATGGGTGCGGCCAGAGGTTAAAGTACTTCACTCAGGACTGAGGAGGCAGAACTAATTACTTCAACACAGTGAAATTTGATTAAGACCACCTTTTTGCCCTAAATGCATCATTCTTCTGGAAAAAAAAAAAAGGTGCACTCTGCGTGTTTTGGAAGCAGGAATCTGGAACAAAGATCACTAAATCTTCACTATGAGAGTATTTTTTTTAAAAAAAAACAGGCGTTCCACTCCCTGTTTCCTCAATAAACTGCTTCCTTCTCTGAGTGGGTGTTTAGGTTGTGAGTCTTTACCTTTTCTGGAATTTCAAACCTATATATTTTACAGTAACTTAGCCTTAGCTTGAACTCTGAAGTGCCTGAGGATCAGCACCACGTTTCACATTGCTTGACACGAGGACTGGAAGAGAGAAGAGAAACCGCAAATCTTGCTTCACCAAAAAGGAGAAAATTAGATCTTCTAACAGTGCCTAGTAAGTCTGATTTTCATGATTAATCTTGTTTACTGAGTTGGCCAGTATGACGTAGAGTAGACCTTTTATTGGCCCAGTGCTTGACATATTTATAAACCAACCAGTGATGGGTGCAGTGACTTAATGTGGCATCTCAACAGTTGCATCCTCTTGGTGTGGTAACCAGGTCTGTTGCTGGAAGCAGCCCACAGCTGAATTTTGTGAGACTTGGTGACATTTGGCTAAAAAGACTTAACTTCTAAGCAGGAGACAGTTAACAGCTATATCGTCTTGTGTTCATTCAACAGGATACAAAATTTTAATGAAGTACCTGATAAATTGAGACTTAATTAACAGCTTTTCCTCCTGCTTGTAGTCTGAATGTATAGCTGAATTTGTACTTATTTTTAAAGTGGGTAAAGGTTGAGAAAAATTTATTCCCAACGTGTCACATGTCCAAATGCATGCAGAAGCCCAAACGTCTTACCCATTTTCACTACTGAGCTCCTCATTTCAAGACCATGTGCATTAATCTGGTGCTGTAACAAATTTCACTCTGGGTCTTTCAGGCTTTCCACCAGAGGCTGAACCTGGCTGCATGGATCAGTTCCTAGTACCTACAGCATAAAAGCATTATAGAGTTTTGTCATGTAGAAACTTGAAAGGGTCTTCCTCAACAATCACTTAATCACTTTATTCTGATATATGTAAAACTTTCCTTTCTGTGGGACCAAAAGATCCTAACCTTGTGATCACCAGTTTACACAGAGAGAAATATTCACGTACTTTTGTAGCATATTTAAAAACTTAAAAGCAAAAATATTTTTAGGCTGCAGTCCTATATGTCTGCGTGTTTCATAGCGTGTGAGTTGTGTGTGCATTGAAGGTATCATTTGGCAGCTTGTCTGTAAGAATGTAACCTGAGACCTGCACACACACAGGCGTTCCCACAATACCTCTCTCTCCCTCTCTCAGATGTAAGCCTTTTGTCTGCCCCCGACCTCTTTTTTTTTTTTTTTTTTCCTTCTTCTCCCCCTCAGTCGTTGCAGGTGTTCATCATGAGGCAATAAAACAAGTAGTGACTGTTCTCCATCCCAAACACAGCCCACGCTCATGCGGCTGCAGACCCTGCTCCACATTTACTCAGCTCTTTCTAATTTGTGGCCCTGCATGCAGCAGCTGTGGCAGCCATCTTGCATATATTCTTTACTTAAGGCCACTCTTGATGTTGTCCATGTAAAGGTTTCAGAGGTTATTTTTCAAAGTGATCAAAAGCGTTTCAGTAGTTAGTTTTTTCTTAGTGGTATCAGACCGGGGGTTCCTGATATTCAGCAGCTCCAATAACACATGTGAAACTTTCTTTTCTCCTCAGTAGTAAGTGACTTTCTCATCAGTGCTTCATCTTATGAAAGATATAAAAGTAATATTTGAAATCAACTTGTTTTTGGGTTGTTTTTTTTTTAAGTCTATTCGGTAGTTGTCTTCATTCAACTAATGGTAACTTTATAATGGCGCTATAGGAAAAGTGAGATGATCACCATCTCAGTAAGAAGTCTTCGATTTAAAATAACTGAATTGGGCCTAGACACTCATATGTTGTTTCCAGGGTTACAAATTTAATAACAGTTTATAAGACATTCACCCTCTGTGGTCTACATCATTAGACTGATGACTGGACCTGGGTGTACTCCGCCTCTTGCCCTGTGGTAGGTTAAGCTCCAGCCCCCCTGAGACTCTGAATTGCATAAGCAGAAGAAAATGAATGAATGGATGGATGGTCTAAGTGATCGTCACAGATACCCAAACTCAAACCTTATGTTTTGGAGAAAATCAATGCATGTCAGTTCAAACGATTGCTTTCATTGCCCCTGATCACCAGGACTTAGTAGAGCAATCAGTATAGCAATATGCTGAGGTAGTTAGGGTCATCACTGATGATGAACTTTAAAATTTTGGTTAATAAGTTCTGAAAACCACACAGTATAATGAACACCGTTTCTAAATTTCATATCTGTGTCTATAGAAATCGCCATTTCCTGTTACCTGCTGGCTCACAGAAAAAGATGTATATCATTGACAATTTATTACTGGAGTCAAAGACTGAGGCTAGTTTTCACACATGATTTTCTTTCATCATGCGGGGAAAATATGCTTTATTTATAGAAAAAATAAAAACCTCAAAGATATTTACTGGCAAATACCAATGTAAGACGGCGCCAGTGTTCACGGCCAGCCGTCTGTCCCTTCCAGTGTTATTGTTTGCTTTTGTTTTACTTGCTTCAAAAGATGCTAACTCTCTGTGTGTTTACGATCGCCAAACGCTTTTAGATTTAAGATTACCTTGCTTGAGACGTGAATCTTACTGGAACCACGGAAATCAGAAATTTCTCCCTCCACCGTTTCTGCCCGGCGTTCCTGTCCCAGCCTGCCTCTGCTTTGCCTCGAAGCTACCCCAATCAACCAGGTGCCGCTGGCGCCGGGGAGGACGAAGCGGTCGATTGGTGAGACCGGAGGCTGCCTTCTTACGTTCTGGGAATGATCAATGCTTTGAGGCGGCCAGATCTGACTACGTCAAACACTGGACCTCCCCGACCATAATCTACCTCTGTTTGGTTCCTGTCGCTGGGATTACTACAATAAACCCATGCCTGTGACCTCCGCGACATCGTCGGAGAGGAGTAAACTTCCAGAACCTGCGGACGCTTCAACGGGCTCCTATTTCCACTACTAAGCCTTTGACTTCACTAAGGATTAGCCTTGCTGATGTCCGCTCGTTAGCTAATAAAACCTTTATTTTAAAGGACTTTTTTACGTACCGCGATTTGGATCTTATGCTCCTAATGGAAACTTGGCTGAGACCAGGTGAGCTCAATTGTTTTACTGAACTCCTACCTTCTGACTGTGATTATTTAAATCTGCCGAGGATGGGCAAACGTGAGGGTGGAGTTGCGGCTGTCCTCAGGAAGAGACTAACATATAAACAACTTTCAACAGACTTCTACTCAAGCTTCGAAATCCTACTTTTTGAATTGGGGAACCCACGCCCAACACTGTTGGAGTAATATACAGACCTCCAAAATATAACAAAGATTTTATTCGAGACTTTTTTTAGCAGGAATCATCCTGAGTTATGATCAAATTTTAATAGTAGGTGATTTTAATATCCATGTATGCTGCCCCCACAACCAGCTGGCTAAAGACATTTTTTAAATTTGATTGACTCTTTTAGCCTCATCCAGCATGCATTGGATCCAACACATGTACAGGGCCACACGTTGGACCTCGTGTTGTCTTTTCGATTACCAATTTTTAATTTGGAAATAAGTGATGCAATCTTTTCTGACCACTGTCCATTAGTGTTTAATGTACTTTTATCTCATTGCCATCTTAAACCTACATCCTCAACACGATGTTATCGTGTTTTTAAACCAACGGCCACAGAACAGTTTTCCACTGCCTTTGAAAGACTGTCGAATTCTTCCCTTGGTGATGGTATTGAGCAGATGGATTTGAAGTTTAATAATAAATGCAAGACTATTCTTGATGTGATCGCCCCATTTAAATCAGTTCGATCGACAGTTTACTCAGACCCGTGGATAAACCACTCAACTCGATCAGCTAGGCGACAGTGCAGGAAGGCTGAACAAAAATGGAAAAAAAGACAAGTTACAAGTCTCTTTCCTGCTGCTGAGAGAGAGCCTATCTAGATATCAAGTCATTGTAAAAGCTGAAAAATCTAAGTTTCTCGCAAGCATTATTGAGAACAACTCTAATAACCCCCGAACTCTTTTCTCAGTTATTGATTATTGATTATTACTGATTATTAAATACCTCCCCCGCTTTCCATATAGATAGCTCCATTGAAACTTGCGATAGGTTCTTGCAGTTTTTTATTAATAAGATAGAAAGGCTTCGATCTACATCTACCCCATCTCTGTATAATGTCTCATTAACATATACCTCCTCAACTGCTTTAGACCAGTTTGAGGCTGTATGTCTTAACCAGGTGGGAGATCTTTGCAATAGCATAAAGACATCATCCTGCCCTTCAGATGCAGTCCCAACCCATTTTCTAAAAAAGATTATTATGGTAGTCGGTACCGACATTTTAACTATTTTTAATAGTAGTCTCAGCTCTGGGGTAGTACCAACTGGATACAAGCACGCTGTAGTGCAGCCAGTACTTAAAAAAACGAACCTTGATTCTTCTGTTCTTGCTAACTTTAGACCTGTTTCCAAGCTTCCGTTTTTGTGAAAAATTTTAGAAAAGATTGTATTTGAGCAGCTACAAACGTTTCTAAATAGTCATAATATTTTTGAGAAATTCCAGTTGGGCTTCAAAACCCGCAACAGCACAGAAACTGCCCTCCTAAAAGTACTTAATGATATTTTTTTAATCACTGACTCAGGAGACCCAGCCGTGCTCCTGCTCCTAGACTTAACTGCAGCCTTTGATACTGTTGACCACAGCATTCTGATCTCCCGTTTGGAGCAATGTGGTATCAAAGGTATCCCCTTGGAATGGTTTAGGTCGTACCTCTCCGAGAGGACTTTTTCCGTGAGCCTTGATGATTTTATTTCTTCCCCACCTCCTGTTACTTGTGGTGTCCCGCAGGGTTCCGTATTAGACCCAATTCTTTTTTCAATCTATATGTTGCCCCTGGGCCTAATCTTTAGGAAGCATAACATCTGCTTTCACTCATATGCCGACGACACCCAGATTTATCTTCGGTTTAATAGAAACACCAAATGTTCTTACCTTCAACGAGGATAAAACTGAGGTAATTATTTTTGGACCAAGCTGTAATTTCAATGCCCCAGATTTGGACTTATGTAACCTAACATGTGCTGTTAAAACGCTTGTAAAAAACCTGGGGGTTTTCTTGGATAGCAAACTTACAATCGAGAAACAAATTAATTCAGTTGTCCAGCGGTCCTTTTTTAAATTAAGGCTCCTATCCAAAGTGAGATCTTTTTTTATCCTTTAGAAACTTGAAACGAGCAATTCATGCGTTTGTTTTATCTCAACTGGATTACTGCAATTCACTATATGTGGGTGTCAGTCAGTCCAGCTTGGCCCGGCTCCAACTTGTACAGAATGCTGCAGCTCGCCTTTTGACTAGGAATGGGTACGGCACCGGTTCTGACATAAATGGTAGTAACCAGACTGAAAAGCAGCGCACATTTCGGTGCTTTATTTCGGTGCTTTTTTTCCTGAGATGTCATACACTTTGGATTCTAGCCAATCATTTTACATTTCCAAGGATAGTAGGCAGGCCCAGGTATGTACGTTCTTTTAGAGCAGAGATACAGATTAAAAATGCCCAAGGCGAAGCGGACAAAAGTCTGGCTGTACTTCACAGCAAAAGATGCAAACTCAGCAGCCTGCAACAAGTGCTTTAAGGTGTTACTGTGCAAAGTATAACCTCCTTTGCACAGTATCAGCTTAAAGCGTCAAATCTGATGAAACACCTGGCGACGCATAGCGGTTTTTTAAAAGCCGAGAAATGCACCGTATTTGATAGCTTGCTGCGAGACCTCACACCAAGCACATCTACTGCGGGTGGGTTGCCTGTTATCGGACCCAGAGTTAGCAACATCCCCCAAAAACCCGAAGAGTAGAGTCCTGGCCCCTAGCCCTGCCAGTGTAGCAGAAATGATGACGGATGATGATGGCAGCAGCAGGAAAACAGTTAAACATGAGAGGTTTTTGGACAAAGTTTGTTTTTTCCATTGTTTAAGCACTGCTTCCAGCCAAGAGGGATACCATATATGCCCTATAGCTGCAGAAAAGGCTAACATTGTTATCTTTTTACAAAAAAACAGCTAAACATGAGAGGTCTTTGGACAAAGTTTGTATTCTCCATTCTTTAAGCACCGGTTCGAGCACCGTTTAAGCACCGGCACCGTTTCAAAAGTACTGGTTTGGCACCGGTATCGGATAAAACCTAAACGATACCCATCCCTACTTTTGACTCGTGTGAAGAAACACCAACATATTACTCCGGTGCTTGCTTCCCTTCATTGGCTTCCAGTGCGTTTTAGAATTAAATTCAAAATCTTACTTTTGACTTATAAAGTGCGAAATGGCCAGACACCGGACTATTTGTCTGACCTATTGCAGCTTTATACACCCTCTAGAGCCCTTCGATCAAGCTATCACCTGCTCCTTATCTTACATAAGTCTGGGATGGTTCATAGAGGAGATCGGGCATTTGCGGTTGTGGCACCTAAAATGTGGAATGATCTACCTCTCCACATTAGAAAGGCCCCAACTGTTACTCTTTTTAAATCGCGTCTTAAAACATATTTTTTCATTTAAATAAATGAAAAATAAAATGAAATATTTGAAAAAAAAACCCAGATGAAGGGAGGAAATTAATGAATAGTTGGGTAAGAGGAAATGAAAGCTAAACTGAAAGTCTTACTAATGCTTTACTTGAACTATGTGTACTCCTATACATCATAATATGCAGTATTAGGAATTTTCAGATTCATATCTGTGATGTTGATGATTCCTTAAACATATGTAACGTGCAGGATCGTCTTCCAGCACTGCTGAGCTGTGACTTGGTGTCAAAGTGCTGTCTAATTTCTAATAAACACAGCATATTAGATATAGAGCAGGAAACTGCTAAAAGCTCTACAACTGTCATGTGCATTTTTCAAGTCAGAAGGTCAAAGGTGAAGTATTTTTTTTCTGTTTCTGCTGGTTATTTGGTTTCATCCATCAATGCTTGACTAGCATCTCCTTAAATCACTGCCAACCAGATATAACTGTGTGGGTTTGGGAGCCCACATGAATGCGCTTTTTGTTCAGAGCGGTCATTTTTCTGTGTGTGTGTGTGTGTGTGTGTGTGTGTGTGTGTGTGTGTGTGTGTTTAGGCCAGACTGCCTTTCTCTTAATAGTAATAATGTGAAATGTGAAGCAGCGGGTTCTGTTCTCTGTTAACGTAATGACCCCAGTGATATACTCTGACAGCCACACACACATATACTGAAGACACACACACATATACTGAAGACACACACACATATACTGAAGACACACACACACACACACACACACACACATATGCAGTTCCACGCAAACTAACAGCTTCACATGAGCAAACTTTGAGTTTAGTGAATAGAGTCTCATCTGTGGTTTTAAGTTGAAAAATGGAGTGTGCCCACCTCATAGTGACATAGGTGCTAGATAGGATCAGAAAATATTCTGTATTCTCTCTGATTGGTTGTTTTGTGTCTGGCAACAGATGATGCTCTGGACATTTGAAAAGGTTGTGGGACAAATAAATATCAATTGCAGTTAGTAGTTAGAAAGTAGCAGACTGAGAACCTGTTCCTGTAGCTCTCTATACTCACCTAAAATGATGATACTTAATATGTAAAAAAAATGTATGTATATCTGCAAACATTTACTACTTGTGGCACCAAGTGAGACCTAGCGTTCAGCTGATGTTGGTTACTTTATAGCAGGGATTACAAAATAAGTCCTTTAGTGTTTCTCATCATTATGTTGAATTTATTTATCTTCTCTTTCATTTCTGTCCTCTTGCCTCTGTCAGGCTCATGGCATGCGCATGAACTCTATCAGTGCTGCATTACCATAAACAGATACTGCACTTCTAGTTGGGACACAGTTATTTGAATGAAAGATGCTCACCCTGCACATCAGCCATTGAGTCTTCTGGGTTCAGCCATTTCAGTGTTGTAGAGGGGTCCAGTTAAAAGTTTTACAGGTGGCTCTTTTAAAACAGTTGTCTATGAGGAAAGTGTGTTTGTTTTTTGGGGTTTTTTGTTGTTGTTTTTTTCATGTATAATACCAATACCCAGCCTTAGGTAACACTGTGCAGCCATATGTAACTGCATCCTGGAGTCGGTGTGTCAGAAACCTCAAGGAGAGACGAACAACTGAAACTTAATTCAGTTTTGTCTTTAGATTATGGCTGTTGTCATTTTGAACAGTTAAAGAAACACACACAGACACACAGGCACACACTCATGGACATGCTTTAATGTGTTTAGAGAGAGCAGCAGAGCTCTCCTTCCTGCATGCCCAGACATGTATTATGTGGTTTTCAAAGGGGAAGCCTTCACTTTAGTGTGTGTGTGTGTGTGTGTGGGTGTGTGTGTGTGTAGGGGGGGGGGGGGGGTGTTCTTGAGATCAATGCAGTTATAGAGTGCAGCAGCTTTTGACTCCACACGCACACACACGCTCTCAAGTGAGGCCTGTTCTTAGTCAAGTGTCACGCTTTGCCCCTCTGACATCTGGTCCCCAAAACCTCTGGAGTCGTGTGTGCGCGCATGCGTGTTTGTGTGTTTATGTATGCATGCGCTGAGGTGCGTGTCCATGTCTGTGTTTGATTAACTAACCATTCCCTGTCTGTGTGACAGCCTCTGCCAATACACTTGTACTTATTGTAAACCGACCTTCTCGCTCTCGCCGAGCGTCGCCTGCTTGGTGCACTTGTGTTTCAGCATCACATGTGTCTGCTATGGCTAAATGTTTCACAGCTTTTCTGAGAAAATATCCAAGTGGTTCTGAAAGTGTTTTACAAATCTTATTATTAGATTTGTAATTGTATTTATCTTCAATTTCAATTTCAATTTTATTTCTATAGCACATTTAAGAGTCACAGGTACAACAAAGTGCTTCACAGACGAGCCATATTTGCAGATTTACAACAAAAGAAAACAGTCAACAACAAAGAAATACAGTTATAGGATGGTAATATTATAACAAGCACGAACCGGGAGGAAATTATACTAAGTAGTTTGAAAGGCGAGCTTAAACAAATGGGTTTAAGCTTTATTATTAGGGATGGGTATCGTTTAGGTTTTATCCGATACCGGTGCCAAATCGGTACTTTTGAAACGGTGCCGGTGCTTAAACGGTGCTCAAACCGGTGCTTAAAGAATGGAGAACACAAAATTGGTCCAAAAACCTCTCATGTTCAGCTGGTTTTTTGTAAAAAGATAACAATGTTAGCCTTTTCTGCAGCTATGGGGCATATATGGTATCACTCTTGGCTGGAAGCAGTGCTTAAACAATGGAAAAAACACAAACTTTGTCCAAAAACCTCTCATGTTTAGCTGTTTCCCTCTTTTTCTTTGGTCATTTTAGCCTTTTTGACCAGGGTGAAGGGAGTATCTGCCATCAAACAAGAAGACAGCCGCATGTAGCTATGATGATGTTTGCTAGTTCACCTTACATGCATTAATGTAATAACGTGGTTAGCCTACTCAACGTAAATTAGCTACTCACGCAGAGAAGAACGGCTGCTGCTGCCATCAAATACGGCGCATTTCTCGGCTTTTAAAAAAAAAAAACGCTATGCGTCGCCAGGTGTTTCATCGGATTTGAGGTGTTACCTCCTTTGACAGTATCACAGTATCAGCTTAAAGCACTTGTTGCAGGCTGCTGAGTTTGCATATTTTGCTGTGAAGTACAGCCAGACTTTTGACCGCTTCGCCTTGGACATTTTTAATCTGTAGCTCTGCATAAAAGAACGTACGTACCTGGCCCCGCCTACTATCCTCGGAAACGTAAAATGATTGGCTAGAAGTGTATCACAGCTCAGGAAAAAAAAGCACCGAAATAAAGCACCGAAATGTGCACTGCTTTTCGGTCTGGTTACTACCGTTTATGTCAGAACCGGTGCCATCATGGCACCGGACACCGGTACCCATCCCTATTTATTATGCTTTTACAGTTGTGGCTGCTCATGTTAAATATGTCATATATCAAGGTCAGCATATAAACAAGTGACCCCTGTGAGCTAAAAGGCTTCAAACTGCTCTCAATGCTTAGCTGCAGCAGGGTTTTTCAATCTACTTCTGGCTCTGTAAGAGTGCAGAAATCCCTAACACAGTCAGCACAGGCTCTTGGGAGCACAGAGCCTGGCCCATCTATGCAAACAAAGTCTTTTGTTTGTGAGTGGCAGCCAATCAGAAGAAAGTTGGCTTAAATATTAAATAGCCTCCAGTGTTGCTGTTAGCTGGGGTCTATCGGAGGGTTTTCAGCTTGTCTCGTACCTCCACACCTCACTGTTTTACCCACAGTCACAACCAAAAACATTGCCATCCTGGGGATTATGTCTGCAGCACTTTACTCACTGTGGATATTATCAAAATAACAGCAGCCCAGTAAAACAACAGCAGGCTCTCACAGGATGAAAAACTCTCACCACACATGTGTAGCATGTTAAGTGTGAATTAATTGGAATGCTGCTGTTTTCAGCCACACTTTATGAATCTCATCTGTGGTAGGATGTGGAGTTTGGTTTGCAACAATACAAATTGGGCTGATGGCAAACAAACTGGAGCAAATTAGCACTGGAAAAGTTTACCTGTTTCCTTAACTAACAAGCTGGATTCTCCCTCGGCTGAGCCTGCCACTGACTGTCTCTGCAGACTCTTGTAGACTGGGCTGTCTTGTCCTCTGAGTGTGCCAGTGTTTTACTTTCAATGCCACCAAAACAAGTTTGATGTGAGCATCTATGTGCACTGGAGAAAAACAGCAGACAAAACTACACAAAGCCCAGTTTGCTAAAAAGTCAGATCTTTAAGTGGAAAAATCGGAGACATCAAAACAGCTTGGTTCCATTTGTTGAGCCTGTTTTGTGGATTTTATTGATTCCCAGAAAGAACAACAACCAGCCACGCTGTTGGCATTTTATTAGACATCTTAGCTCTGATAGGATGTGTCACTCAATACACCGTTTAATAGAAATTGACGCCATTTTGACTGTAATCTAACCATTTAATCTGTTGTCAGTGAAAACACCAGATCTTATTGCTTTGTCAAATGAGTGGATGTGCTGCATTTCTCTGTTGTGACACTGTAAATTTGAATTCCTGGCATGATACAACAATTCCCTTTTAATTCACTTTATATAGCACCAAATCGCATCATCGGTCACTTCACAGAGCTTTATATTGCAAGTAAAGACTCCACAATAATACAGAGAAAATCCTAACAATCAAATGACCCCGTATGAGCAAGCAGTGGGAAGGAAAAAAACCCTTTTAACAGGACAAAACCTCTGACAGTACATAGCTCAGAGAGGGACAGCCATCTGATGTGACCAGTTTGGAGTATGGGGATGGAAACAACACTAATGAAAGGCTGTGGACAAGACATTTATATCTATTCTCCAAGGTATCTAGTTTGTGTTGCTATACTGAACCATAGTTTTTCTTTTTGGAAATAGTGTTAGCATAACATATGTCGTGGGTGTAACGTGATGGTGCTATTTCCCTCTTTCTGGTCTACAAATCTTTGCTTCTGCCAGATTAACCTTTTTTCTTTCTTGTGACAAAAGTAACACATTTGACATCCTGCTAGAAAGTGCAGAAATGAAGGACACCTGTGAATAAATATGACTGTCAGCTTAATGTTGTGCATAGATTCAAATCATTTTCAGATGTTTAGTGAATCTATGTGTTCATCCTTCTGTTCATCTCAACAAATTGACCAGGAGTTAATTCTTTGTGGATAAGGAAAGCAGAAAAAGAATTCTGTCATCAAAGCAGTCTGGTTTCTTAAACTGTCAAGTAGGACTTTCCTGTAGCAGCCTGTTGATGTATTCATTTTTATGCCTGACAGCATGCTGCAATGCACATTTTGACGTTATTTCATATTAAATATGGAAGTTAAGTGGCACACCTGGCTGAACGGAGCTACGTGAAAGTGGGATACAAATGAGATAATTCACATTAATCCTTAATATCTTTGTAGTCATTTTAGGTTGCAGCTAATTGTGTAAAGCCAGCATGGATGTGCCAACTTTAAAAACCTGTTCACTCGTAAACAGGTGGGAGTTTTTCTCATCATATGACACTGTGGTTATCATATGAGTTTAAATCGGTATCGGGTTCGGGTTTGAGTCGTTGTCGCATGAAGCATAGTCGAGGTCATGTGACAAGAAATTTTCTGCCACCTTCACATGAGTATGTACATACATCCTGTTTCTCTTTATATCATCACCACCTGATCCTCTCCTACAGGGGAAGAACATTTCCTTCACTTGCAAAAGATGATATTTGCATTTTGGTACTCTGTGTTTTTTCACACATTTGTGGGCTAGTGGTCAAATCTCATGTACCAAAAGGGAAAAAAGTTTCCGATGACTAGATGACTGTAATGAGTCTGAGCACGAACTAGTCAGCGACAGGAGATTGTGGGCAGCTGTCTCACTGAAAACGCTAAAAACGGTCCTTGGCTGCAGTTGTCTGTCATCATAACTTGCTGCGTTAGGAGGTGCTTTCTTCTTAAGGATGGCTAATGCATGCAGCATTCAGAGCAGTATGTGGAAGATTACTTGACCTGGCTGATTTAAGTTTTTGACTTTTCTACATAGCTTTTTTAGCTAACTGTTGATGTTCTCACAAAGTCACCTCTGTGTAGCTGCAGTTATGTTGTTGTTTTTCAGACATGTTAAAGGGGGTTTTCAGGACGTCCCAGGGGTCCTTTAGGAGTTTTGAAGGGGCTCACAGACAAAATGAGGAAGAAAAAGTAAGAAAAATGTGGTCAGAGCATATTTTTAACCACAGGTTTCAGTCACCTTGCTGTCAACACAGACAACAGACACACAGGAGGTGGAAGAAGCAGTAGAAAAAGGTGGTGGAGCATTAATATTTATTTTTATTTATCTAAGTGTAAATTACATTCCTGACTTATTTTATTTTTTGCACAGCCCTTCGACTGCCAGTGCATAATGTTGCTAAGTTTCTGCTTTTTATTCAATGGATGTTTAGTTCAATTAGTTAGGGGGTGCTGTTGGCAAGTTCAAGGTTGTGGGTACAATCCTTACTTGGTCTGTGTTGTTTTTTGTTGTTGTTTTGTTTTTGTCTTAATGCCCCCTCCTGCTAGAACAGCCAGCAGATAACCAGGTGACAATCCACAGATCTGCACTTTAATCTTAGAAAAAATGTAAACCATTATTAAACATCTCAGTTGGACATAAAACATCAAACAATTCATTGTTTCAGTTTCAGTTTGTGTATGTGTGTGATTATTTTAAGGAAGCCAAACTTGACATACCCGCTTGATAGTACCACCTGTTCTTCTATTTTTTCTGCTTTTTTTGTTTGTTTGTTTATTCTCATTAGTTCTATTTGTCTTTTCTGATTTTCTCTTTTGGCCTTTGAGCATTGTATAAACTCCTCTGCCTGCTTTCCATCATTGCATAGTATATGTGCATTTTTGTAAAAAAATCAGATTTCACAGGACTAAACTACCGCTTCCAGAGTGAGTAGCAGCAAAGTCCTGCTAATAATCAAATATATGTCAGCGAGTGTGAGCGCTTCTATAATAGCAGAAGTTTTGGTAGTTTGGAGTTCTGAATCATTCAGGTGTGTGTTAACACCGTGCCACAATCTACCAGAAATTGCAAGAAACTGAAGAGCTTCTCCTCAGACTTCACAGGCCTCAGTTAAATGTTAAAAATTATGACAGTACAATTACAAAAAAAAAAAAGACTGAAGAAGCATGGCTTGTTTGGAAGAATGGCTAGGAGAAATCCTTTTCTTTCTGAATCCTCTTCTTTTTGGTTTGCAAAGCTGTATCTGAGCAAACTACAACCAAACACAGGAGATCGGCACAAATGCCTCATGCCAACTGTCAGCACGGTGGTAGATGTGTGATGATTTGGGTTGGTTCGGCAGCCAGAGGACCCAGGCACCTTGCAGCCATTTAGTCTGCAAAAAACTCACCAGTGTACCAAAGTATTCTACACACATCCCTTAAATGTAAGGCATCTGTCCGACAGCTAAAGCTCAGCCCAAACTCAGTCATGCAACAGGACAATGATCTGAAGCACAGCAGCAACTCTTCAACAGAGTAGCTGAAAGGACAAGAGTCAGATTGTTGCAATGGTGCAGCTAAACTCCGATGATCACACTGATGGCAATGCTTTTACTGGACCTTAAAACAAATCCATAAACAAATACTGCAAATCTCTATAAACTATGAAGCAACAGCGTGAAAAAGAGTGTGACAAAATAATGTGAGTAACTGTTAAAGTCATACAGAAAACTACTACTTTAAATTATCGCAGCTAAAGGTGGTTTCACAAGCTACCCAGTCATGGGGTGTGCTTAGATTTTCATGGGACTCCTGTGAAAACTTTCTTTTTCACGTGACAGTACTTATGTAAATCGGTACACTAATAATGAGCATTGAAAGTATGTGTCAAAGGCAGATGTTTTATTTTTGTTTGGGGTTTTTTCAGTTAGATGTTGCTTATTTAAAAATTAAATCCAAATTTTGATCCATGAAGAGAGAAGAAGTGATGACAGCAGGGTGGATGAGGGCAGGGAGTGAAAAGAGCCATGAAAGAAAGAACAGAAGGAAGGATGAGTGATGAAGATTTAAGAAAAAAACAGAAAGAGGAAAATTGTGCAATAGAAAAGCGAGAAAGAGAAAAGGTGGAAGCAGAAAGGGGGGACAGAGAGAGAGAGAGGAGCAAAAGTGTGCTCACTCGCCTTCCATTAAATTTCACAAATTAAAGTGGTATTATCTTGAAATATTTAAAGGTTAGATGAATGTCGATAATGGATCTCGACAGCCATTAAGCTGTAATTGCTCTTTAATGTAGTTAGTGAAAGACATGGGATACAATTTTCGGCAAACACCGGGTGGGTGAGCGGGGTAGGGCAGGAAAGAGAAAGAGGTTGTTTTTTTATTTATTGATTTTAGTCACAGCCTCCGATTTAAACCAGAGCTGTTGTTCTCTGCATTAAGTCTTAATAAGGCAAAAACAGAGCATGATTAGCTATTCAGAGAGACTGAAGGGTGGGAGACCTAGAGAGGCAACGAGGAGGGGATTGTGGTGGGTTAGAGGGACAAATAATGCAAACCGCCACAAACACCAAGATTTTATCACCAGGCAGATGTCATTTTTCACAGGTTACTTCCAAATGTGCCACTTCAAAATAAAAGCGCACTTACCGACAAAAATAACTGATGTTTTCTAATTGTTATTATTGTGTGGCCCCATAACAAAGCCGCGGCCTAATTTATGTGAAAGCTGCAACATGTTGCTCTCAGAAATGAATAAATAAGCTCCCGCCCAGGTGGTCGCAAAGTAAATCTGATTAATAAGAAATGAAAGGAGGATCCAATGAGGAGCAGCACTGTTTCTAGCAACTCGCACAGTACGAGGCCACCAATCAGAAGACACCAGTAAAACCAAATCTTTCTGTACTGTGCAATGGCAGTTTTCATTTTTATACCTTCATGTTGCTGACCTTGTTGCCTTCTCCTTTATCGCTTGCGCTGGTATATTGCGATGGTTTCCAGTCGTGCACATGTCTTTGTGCAGTCTGAATAAATTTGGCACCTTTCACAATCAGACATCTGAAATATTTACTACTCTGATCAACTTATGTCCATGTTTAACATATGACAAAAATCTATTTTGTGAAATTGCTGGGGCCGAGCCAATGGTCCACCCTATGCAGCCATTGGTAACACCTGCTTGAGTGTTATGCCCATACTCACAGCACTAAAATAACAGAAGCTACTTTTTCAAGTAGGTCTTTCTCTATATAGCTGTTTCCACAGATTCACTGTAACAGTGCAGTCGCTATACAAGGTTCTTTTAATCTATGAGAACTAATATTCTATTCCAGTCCAATGCAAGTAATCATTTATGCTGTCCACCACTGCAGCCAAAAGCAATTAGTAACACAAGGAGTGACGTGAATACTTCCTCAGGAGGCTGAGGTCTTTTAACATCTGCAGGAAGCTCCTGAGGATGTTTTACCAGTCGGTGGTTGCTGGAGTACTTTTCTATGCTGTGGTGTGCTGGGGGAGCAGCACAGCAAAGAGGGACTCATCCAGGCTGGAGAAACTGATCAGGAAGGCTAGCTCTGTGGTCGGCATGAAGCTGGACACTCTGGTGACAGTGGCAGAGAAAAGGACATTAAAGAAACTGCTGGACATTATGAACAATGCTGGGCATCCTCTGCACACGGCCATAAACAACCAGAAGAGTCTGTTCAGTGACAGGTTGCTTCTCCCCAAGACAAGAACTAACAGACTTAAAAACTCCTTTGTCCCACACGCCATCAGACTGTTTAACTCCTCTCTGGAGGGGAGAGGGAGGGGAAACAGGAGGACAAAGGAGGGGGGAACAACTAAGCTGTAGTGCCTCTTCACCTCACTGTACAATACCTTGTGCAATACTTTTGTTAATAGTCAACAGTGCAATAGACTCAATACTTGAAATGTGCAATTCACTTGTATTTTTATTTTTTATTCCTATTTATTCTATTTATCCCCTTTGTATATTTTATTTATATTTGTTTCTGTATTTATATATGTGTGTGTGTGTGTGTGTGTGTGTGTGTGTGTGTATATATATATTTATATATATATAACAATTCTGTAACTGTAACTTCGGTCGTTGCTGTGCTTTTTTTGGAAATCGAATTTCCCAGAGGAACCCACCCGAGGGATTAATAAAGTTCTATCTTATCTTATCTTATCTCTCTTATCTGAATCATTTCTTCCTCCATTTTTAAAAAGGAGTTTTTAAAAGGGAGTTCTTCCTTCCCACTGTCGCCAAGTAAACCGTCTGATTGAAACTGTCTGATCATAATAGTTCAATTTTAATTTTGCAGGACTTTACCTTAGTATAAAGCACTGCTCTTATTAACTGTCTGTATATGAATAAAAATGACTTGTGTGCATGTATATTTGCAACAACGGGATGTAAATGTGACAGAAAGCTGAGTGTGGCATTTGTTGTCCCTCTGGGGCAACTGAACATTCTTCTTCTGCAGAAATCTCATCAACAAGTGCAGAGACACCAAGAGAATGTCTGCAGGCGCTATCCTGTGTGTGTGTGTGTGTGTGTGTTGTGCTTCTTGCTCCCTGTGGGTGCTGTTTCGGTCTGAGTGTGTGTCACTGTTCGCGTGTGTGTGTGTCCCTGCAGCCTTGCACCCATGCAGACGTGCTAACTTGTTAGCGACTTCTCACTCCTCGTTTCCAGAAAAGGAGGTGCTATCCAGGTGGCAATCCCACGATGCACCTCTCCCCAGTCGGTGTTGTAACGGTCGCCGTTGGTTACAACCTCGTCGGGGGAGAAAATGGGGAATCTGCCTTTTTTTACGGGGGCGTTACAGCGCTTTCTATTTCTCTGTGCCACATTAATAAAATACTTATCAGTGTCCAAAGTATTCATCAGAAATTGCCACATTTCCCAATCACAATTAAGCAAGAAGTGATAAAAGAGTCTAGATAAATCAGTTATTTTACATAGAAGAAAAACATTAAGAGAATATATATCTTGGTGTTTACTCAATTTGAATAACTGAGTCAGCACGGTCAATGAAGTGGCAAAAAAAAAAAACAGAAAAGGGAAGTGAGAACATCACTGTGCAGTCTTATTTCTTTCCTGACATAAACATGGAAATTTAAGCAGAATTTCAAGATCATTGAGTTCCTGGATAAACAGGAAATTTCATGCTTTATACACTGAGGAACGTTTATGAAAGGCAAATGAAATCGTGCAGGACTCAATTATTTCCACATTAATGGCGAATGACCCGTGTAGTAATCACACAAGGATGTAATGCTTATTTCATTTTTTATTTGCTTTGTGTCCACATACTTCTGATCATTTCTGGAGATATGCGGTGAGGAGTGAGGGATGTGCCGACTCTCCCTCTTCACGGCTCTGTTGACAGACTTTTAAATAATTACTGGAAGAGAGAAACAGACAAACACATTAGTTTCAGTCTCACTTATAATCACCGTGTGCACAACACAAGTACATTAACAAGAGTGAGTCTTTCTTTCTGTCTTTCTATAGATGCTGGTTGTCATCTTCATCAGTAGATGTAAATAAAACATTTTTGTTTGGTGGTTAAATAAAACAATCTAAAAAATATTACCCTGGATAACTGGTAAGATAACCCATGCCTGTTTCCCTTTGGTCTGCTCTACACAGTACACGTGGCAGGCTGGTGACATGTATCCTGCTGGTAGATAAACTGGAAGCTCCCAGGTTTAATCGCTGATTTATCCCCCATGTCTGTTATCATCCATCAGAGTATCCTTAAGCCACACTCTGAAGTCATGAATGTTTAAGTGTTACAGCAAAATAGCAAATATATATTCATGATAACTTATTTGGGGTAACAGTGCTGCTTAATAAATTGGTCTGTTGGTCGATCCTCCAATAAAGACGCTTGCTAAACGATGCATCTTACTGACTTTGGTGAACCTCTGATTTTCCGTGTTGACCTGTTGTTATTATATATTATTTTCCAGCTCACATATTTAACTTAGCATGATTGGAAATTCAAAATAATACTTGTTGAACTTGACTGGACCTTGGTGCAGACTCTCGGTTGATCCACTGACTGAACAAACCATTTTTACACTGTTCCCCCTGCTCCCCCCCTTTGTTTTTACAAATATTACGTTTTGGTTCAGGCATCAAGATCCTCCAATAAGCAGTAAATATTCTCACCCTTGAAGTTGATGCATGTATACAGCACATTTTTAGGGCTGTCTGAATTTTGGGAGGCTTCTTAGAGAATTATGTGTGAATATTCAAAGCTCCAATTTTGAATGTGTAGGTGGAGACAATTATATGTCAACTGGCTTCAACTGATTTTTCAAATTCCAAAGATTTACAGTGATTTATGGCCTAGAAAGGCTTTAATAGAGCACATGTGATGAGATT
Organism: Aulonocara sp. 'chitande type north' Nkhata Bay; assembly: GCF_057382095.1. Lineage (NCBI taxonomy): Eukaryota > Metazoa > Chordata > Actinopteri > Cichliformes > Cichlidae > Aulonocara > Aulonocara sp. 'chitande type north' Nkhata Bay. The sequence continues at coordinate 32,982,585 of NC_141350.1, forward strand.
GGACCATTTTCTATTTGCAAAAGAACTCAAATGATTAATCACTATTAAACTAATTAATGATTAATTTCCTGACAATCAACTAATCCCTTAATCAACCTTTTCTTTCAGCTGTAGTTACAAGCACTCCAATAATCATTTAATCCATTTGAAATAAAATGCATGTTGAGGCAGTCATCATGTGTGAAACGCTGCTGACAGTCATTTGTCAGTTCATGTCAAGGAATGTGCATTCATTGTGACACAGAGCAAGACATTTCTGAGTGCCTCTCCGTCTGTGCTTTGCTCTCCAGCTGAGGGGTTCTGTATCCACATCCCTTGTGTCTTGGGATTATCTCCTGATTTCTGCTTTTCCTTGCCAGTGAGTGGCATGTGCAGAACTTGGCGATCTAAACTGAAATAAAGGAGGAATCAGTTTCTAATTAGCTGCTCTGAAGTTTCGGTATACAGGTTGTAGGTTGTTTCTTCAGAGGACTGCGTGTGACTGATTTCTCAGTAAATGGCTGCTAATGCTGTGTTAGTTTCAGTGGTCATCTATTATTAGGCAGGGTGGACCAGAGCTGATAGAATTCACCTGAGCCCCGCTCTCACTTCCCCATCACTACCACAAACCAACTGCTACATAACTAATGCACAGGGCTCTTCCTGCACAGGTGCATGCGGTTGCTGTGTGTGACTCTGTGTGAGTGTGCGGCTATTTTAATCCCATCCCAACCACAAAGATTCATGACACCCAAATTTATCACATCGCACTGTAGTAGCCAGTGCAGCAGAAGCAATGCATTTTCTGGATTTCAGTCTCACTGCTGCTGGAAGATGAAAAAAATTAAAAAATGTACACATTGTCAAGAATTTTATGATTTGATGGATGTTGTAGAAATCCAGACGTGTACTTAATGACTTTGCTGGCCATAATTAGAGTGATAATAGCAAGTCCAGGAAGCTTTAACCTCCAAGGACCTGGCATCCACATATGTGGACATCACATTTTGGGTGGTCTAGACCAAAATACTTAATTTTTCTCTACAAGGGCCTGATATCCATTTACGAGGACGCTATACTGCCACTGTTCTATCAAAATGTAAAACGAATGTCCTCATATGTGGATCTCATTTTTCTCAGAAATGAAAATTAGGTAAAAAAAAAAAAAAATCTGGTAATTCTTTGGGACCTGATGAATGTAGAAAACAATCAACCCAAAAGCGTAAAGAAAAAATAAAAATGCATGTTGTGGAAGAGTTCGGATCTTAGGAGGTTAAGCTTATATCATAGCCTAAAAAATTATATCACAAAGCAATTTAACTTTGTGAAAGAAAATGCTTCTCTTGGAGAAAATCCAGGCTAGAGGGAAATCAAATAAATATTTCTATTATATTTTGATATTAATTTAACCATTGTTTATTATTTAAGATTGGAGCAACAAAAAGGGGATAAGAAATGGATCAGATAGCATATATAGGTGCAGTATACAGGACTGAGAGTGCAAAAGTCTTCTGGCTGCTCCCTTTAGGGGTCGCCACAGCAGGTCCTCTGCCTTCGTCTCACCCTGTCTTTTGTCACACATCTGCATGTCCTCCTTCACTACATCAGTGAATTTTATCTGTGATCGCCCTTCTTTTCTCCTACCTGGCAGCTCTATCTTCAACATCTTTTGTCTGATATATCCACTATCCCCCTCTGCACATGTCTAAGCCATCTCAGCACTGTCTCTCTAACTTTGTCCGCAAACCACTCAACCTGAGCTGTCCCCCTGGTGGACTGGTTTCTAATCCTGTCCATCCAGCTCACTCCCAGTGAAATCCGTAACATCTCCAGCTCTGCCACCTCCAGCTTGGCCTCCTGTGTTTTTGTCAGGGCTGCCATCTCCAGACCAAACATCATACCACGTACTCTCTTGCTACTATACTTCACCAGCAGATACTTGTGAAGGTGGAATGGTGGTCGATTTCTATGCCACATCAGTGCCTGTAATCGTAGGTACAAATACTGGTTAGTTCAATGTTCATGTGCTGGGGACAATCAAGTTAAGAAACAGTGTTTGGAATTCACAGTGAGTGCTATTGCTCAACAACAGTGATCCCTTTGAAAATCAGGTATTTTACATATTGCGCCTCTAAATCTTAAAAAAAGAAATTGGTTAAAAAGAATCACATTACTCATTTTAAAATCTTGCAGCAGAGTGTTCTGTGGGAAAAACACCTTTTCATAAGAGTCTTGCCTTAATTAGTTAATTTTGTGAGCTAGTGAGCAATTCTGTTTAAATTGGTCCAGCTGGGGTGCAGCTATTGCTCACTTAGATGCGCAGGTGACCCATAAGCTGCCTCAGACCATTTCCGGCTCTCTTTCCCCATTTTCCTGCCTAATTTCTCCTGTTCCTTTCCAATAACGGCTAAAAAATTGCTAAGAAAGGATAAAAAAAATTCTAAAAGAAAAAGTTAATAAATATAAATAAATATAGTTGATAAATATGTAAAAGTGCTGATCATTTCTTAAACAAAAAACTAACTGAGATGCTGTTAAGTTCTAATCAGATGATTTGGTTTGCCTTAGCTTGGAAGGAGAGGTGTTTATTACCATTTTGAGATTGCAAAGCAGCTTGATATTACAAATTACTGTGAGAAGCTGTTGAGTATATGATTGTATTGTCTGCATAAAGTGACATTTACTGTAGAAGGAAATGAATTGAACGTGGTCATAATGTAATTCTCCAGCTTTTCCTGAAAGGGGGGAATATATTCAATGATCCCTACAAAAGAAGCATCACCATTGGTGCTGGACAGTTAAAATAGGTGTGATAGAGCTCATTCCCACCTGCCTGATGTTGGAAATGAAGCTGTTGAAAAGCCAAGACTGAACCATGTACTAAATATACCATAAAAATATGAGCTTTCTCTGTAGCCTTGCAATTTTAAAGCACCTTGAGGCAACTATAGGTTTGAATTGGTGCTATATAAACGTGATTAAATTGAATCAAATAAAAAAGGCAACAATATAAACATAAATTAAGAGGAAAAAAACTGCATAAAGCGTCTCAGTTCAAGGCGAGGGACATAAAGATCCAGGAACAGCTTTTAGTGTCATACCTCTGGAACAAACTGGACACCACTTCCAGTAGGTGTTCCCTCATTGTATTTGAATTTGGGAAAGTGATGAAAATCTTCCATAGAAGAATCATAACAGAATAAAGGTAATCGCTTAGCATTTTAGCATTACTTTGTATTGCACTCACCATTCCCATAAAAGGACCCAAACAATGGAAACAAAATGTCTCCCAAAACATAACTTTAATCTGTCATCCATCAGTATATAAGAACTAGTAAAGTAAAGTGTGCGTGTTAGTCCCCATAGGGAAATAGTTCCTCTGCATTTAACCCATTCACCCAGTGAAGCAGTGGGCAGCTGCCAGTGCAGCGCCCGGGGAGCAGTGTGTAGGGACGGTACCTTGCTCAGGGGTACCTCAGGGTAGCCGTTCAGTGGAGTCGAACCCCCGACCTTCCGATCATGGGGCTACCACTCTACCTACTGAGCTATCCCTGCCCCTAGGTCAGCTGCTGTTCAGCAATTTCCATAAAAATCAACTGTGGAACACAGGTTTCAACTTGTAAAGGTTATACAAATGACCACAGTTCTCTGTCATCTCCTTCTAAAAACCACCTGATCCTCTTCAGATTTCTCTGCAGTTTCTTCCATGAAAGTGGTTGTCACATTTTCCAGCGGCTGGGTTCTTATTTTGGAGTGAACCTCGCCGTTTGCTTGGAGGTATCAGCAGGAGGAGCGTGACTGGAGGACGAGAGCAGAGGAAGACCTGATAGGAGTCGAACCCCTCTGGCTCAGTGCTCAGTCATGTTTACACTTGACAACAGGGCGCCATGAAAGAGCGAGGAGAGGCGCAAGATAAAAAGGAATAAGAAAGAAAGTAAAGAGAGGGAGAGAGGCAAAGATGAAGGGAGAAGGAGGAGGAGGAGCAGAGCGAGGGGGGGGGGGGGGGCGAGGAGGAATAAAAGGAGGAAAGGTTGTTTTTAGTTTTAATGAAATCAGATAAAGGTGTGATGTGGGATTTACGCTGTCGGTGTGACACTCAGACGACACATTTAAACTTTTAAGTCTAAGGCTAAAGTTTCTTTAAAGTCCTTTTTTTGCATTCATTACTAACAGTACGTGCATCACAAACACTGGATCAGTGTTCAGCTGAAATTCACAATATAGTCATGGTGATGGTAGATTTGGGGATCTGGGGAGCTGGAACTAAACTGTTCCTTTGCAATAGGAAATACCTTGATCATGGTTATTTTTTTCTCTTTTGCCCTAACTTGCTGTTTGTGGGATATAAACTTAAAATCGAAAGTCACCAAAAAACATAGTCTTACCCAAGTTTTTATTGGCTGTCGACCAATTCATGTTTCTCATATCAGATATTTTGACTTATCTTTTCTTAGTAGGTCAATGTAAAATAACTTTTTGGCAGCGTAGTCCTGCATGTGTGCTATACATGTGTACTTCCTGGAAAGGTCAAATCCTTCGAAAAGAGACAAAACAAAAACCAAAAAAGCATCTTGTGGCAGAAAATCAGCGTATACATGACAACTCTGAAGGCCTTCAATATTTTACACATCAAACGTGTAAAAGATTTTATGCATTTAAAATATTTTGACACTCCACACTTATAGTAAAGAATGCTCATGTTGCCTGTGAGGAGGAGGGACTATCTTAAGGCTAAAGTCTATATGCCGAATAAACTTAATAGACTACACAAGTGACTGTAACATGATTAACTGGAGTCTTACCATGCAAGATGTGCACTGATGCCTATCTAAGTAAATCCTCCAACCTAGATGTATGTTGTAGGCTGGTGCAAACACATGACTGCACCTCTGTTGAAAATTTACAGGGAGATCAACATGAGGCGATGTTTCTGTATCTGATCACAAAACTAATACATTAGTTTATCGATTTAATTTCTATAATTATTTTCTTTAGAAGTCTATGAGACAGTTGCCTTCAGTTCATTCATTCAATTCATTCTGAATAAAATATTGTTGTACCTTCGCAATTTTGGTAAATTGTAATGTTTAGCCTGAGCAAGTTTCACTATTATCCTATAGGATTGAAGCAATGTTGCCAAAGAGGTGAGGGGAAATTTGTATTCCTGCATTGTCATCAGTACGATGAAACTGATATTTATATAGCATATGGATGAGGGAGGAACTGGCCACTTTGCCACTATTGATAGTAAAAATGATAGACGAAGAGAAGAAACAAGATTGAGTGCTGTTTTTATTTTCCCTGCTAATTAAAAGCAGATGTCAAGGTACAATTCTCTGAGCTTGTTTAACGCAGCACTACTGTTTCCTGATTTACTTTCTAGGCCTCTCTGCACTCGTTGAGAGACCATTTCACTTCTCCTCATCCAACCCACTGGACTTTCTCCGGTTTCAAAAATCTCTCTGCCGCACCCCCAGCCCCGCTCTCTTTCTGTATGATTAAGCTCACTCATCCCTCTGCTTACATTAGCTCTAAGCTGGCAGGTGTCTATGAGATAGAGTTTTATAAAGCCAGCAAACACAAAAACCTCCACAGAGAGAAAGCAGCCTTAATTGAATTGTCAAACACAAATCTACCCAGAGACTCAGTTTGACAAAAACTCATCTGAAACACTGCCTGTCTGTCTCAGTTTAAGAGTGACTGTCTCACTTCTTCGTCCGCTGGTTTGTCTGAGTCAGTGCGTTCGTTCACGGGTCGCCATCAACTTTTTGAGTTAATTGACCTTTTTTACTTGTCCAGCCATAAATGGCACATGTCCAGGTAAATTACAATAATGTTATCATTTCATTTTTTTTTTTTTTAATTTAGACTTCAGGCAGTATTCCAACTGTGTCGAGATATAAATTACTTATATTGTTCCAAACATAAATTAGTATTTATAAATAGTAAAGGTTTTTTAAGTGATCGTCGGAGGTGTAATGAAACCTTTCAGTAAAACTTTATTTCTGTAGGTTTGCCGGTCTCTCTGATTGTGTTATTATATTGCCATCTTTGCCATAGACAAATTTACACTTATTTTGTTTATTTTGTGGCAGTTCCAAACATCTGCATTATCGTTGGACTGAATTTGTATATACTGAGGCAGATTGTGTTTAGATTTGCGATATGGTGTACAAAGCTTCAGAGGCCGTTCTTGCCACAAGGCAAGCTGGGCAACTGCTTGGAGCTCCAGGCCAGTATGGGGCCCTTGAGAGACAAACCTTACAATATGCAAAGTTGACAATGACAGTGGAGGAGACCTGAGCTCATCTAACTACGCCCCACCTGACTCCGCTGACTCCCTTTGCAAATGGCACGCCTGATTCTGTTTAAACAAACCTAATGACAACAATGGAAGCCTCTCAGTGAAAAGAAGAGGCGTTATCCTTCTTTCCTTTTTTTCTTTTTTAAAATTTTATTTTATTATCAGTGTTTGTTTCAGTTGTTTAATTATTTTTGTATGGAGGGCATATCTCTATGCTGTATAAAGTCTCCATCAATACCTCATCATGCAAACTAAGGATGTTTCTGCTATATTTGTATTTAAGTTAGTTCCAAGTTTAGAAAACTGTTTCAGTTGGTTTTATTTTTTATTTTTTTTGCACAAGTCTAAGTTTTATTTCCGTTTTAGCTAACCAAAATTACATTCTCAATTTCACTCCACATCCAGGTATAGTTTTTTTGTTTAGTTTTAGTCAACAATTTTGTCCAGAACCACTACTTTAAAACTGCAAGTGCTACACCTGGCTAAATATAGTCTATAAATGAAATCAATCTGCATTTTCACATTACTATAAAACTTTCTCATCAGCTTAAGGTGCAGTTATGATGGTGAAATGCACTTTTGTCCTAATAAACTGATCACAGGAAGGTGCAAAGTTGGTCACTGGAAGGATCCTGCAACCAAAAAAGGCTCAGGACAAAATCTAGTGTCAGAAATTGAGGATGACCATCACACAATGTGACTATGGCCTCTACTGACCAGCCAGTGGGTCAAACACTGTAATTGACCGCCATTGTGTTTTATGCTTGATAGATATCCCAGATTTATCAGCTCTGTATCACACAGTGTGGATTATAAGGTTTGTGGAAACCTTAGTATGTAATGTCATGCTTGGACAGACACCTGCAAGCCAATCAGAAATATATTACACAGTAAATTGTACACATTACACTGATGCCACTATTATATATTAGTAACCACTTCAATAAACCCTGATTACTCTTTTAAATTCTGCTTACAAGTAGTTTCCAGACAGCCTTTGGCTCAGCGCCTTCATCTTGATTTTTCTCACTTAGACTGTATAAAAGTTTTGCTAACTCTGCTGGTTTTTAAGCTTCTGACCAGTTTACATGCATTTTTTTCCCTTTTTTCCTTTTGTTCCTCTGGTTGTGATGGTGTGTAGAGATCAAAGCCACAGTTGGCTCAGCTTCACATGGGCCTGTGCGGCGAGACGAGGGGGTTTGTCAAAGGCATTGCATGCGCCTCTTATTCTTCCCCCACCACAGAGATGGGAAAAAAAAGCAACAAAACAAAACCGAAAGGAACGGCCTTCTTATTATCAATATTAATCTCTTTTTGGAAAGGCATCTGTAGACTGTGAAGCTCGGCAGTCTTTAAAAAAAAAAACACGCAACGCGGCTTATTCAAAAAAAAAAGCCATGTTTGAACTTGCTAATGTTTTTTTCCCCTCTCTCTCACTTTCCATCTCTCCCTCCCCTTCCCTCTTTCTCTCTTTCTGTCAACTTGAGCTATTCTCTCCCTTCATTTAGCATGCCATTAGCTCTCCAAGCTGTTGTTTGTTTTGTTGCTTTAATGTGCTTTTTTCGAACAAAACAGCGAAAAAAAAAAGCAAAACAAAAAAAAACAAGGAATAAAAAAAAAGAAAAAACAAGTCACTGAAATATAAAACATGTACAATTTTGTGTATGTGTATGTGTGCTGGGACTATGTGATTTTATGGTTTGGAAATGTTTGCCTCTGTGTGTGTGTGCGTGTGTGTGTGTGCGCGTGTGTGTGCGTGCGTGAGGGCACTGGCACTAAACTTACTTGGGTCCAGATGTTCTAATTATAGAACAGCTCCGCTGCCTAATGACAGGAAACACTAGCCTGTGTGTGTGTGTGTGTGTGTGTGTGTGTGTGTGTGTGTGTGTGTGTGTGCGTGTGTGTGTGTGTGTGTTGTAATGTGTGTAAGAAACATGAATGAAATTCTCATCATTAACCTCTTGAACCCTGATTTCCTCCTCAGATTTTCCCTCAAGTAGCCATAAGGTTTGACAGACCATTTGTATATGTCTGACTTTCACATACATTTGTTGTGCACATGGATTTGGTTTTCCCAAATATTCACTGTGGCAAACTTACACTCAACAAGTGCTCATTTAACAGATGTTCTTATTCTTAGGACAACAAGAGAATAAAACCCCAAGAATATACATGTTTTTCCACCCAAGCTAAATTTAATTGAAGCTAAAATTTTTCATATTCTGCACCATGTACATGGTTAGATACGCCATTGTTTTATTGATACATGTCTCACCTCTGTGAGTCACTGAGGGGATGTAAATGGACCCGTTTTATTTAGATTGAATATGGGACTTTAAGCCTCAAAACTTAAGTTTTCAGGCTTGTATGACTTTATATATGCTGCTTTATATCAAGCTGCTAGCTGCTTGTTAATCTTCCAAAGTACTTGGTAGTGGGTCAAGAACTAACAGACTCCACCACGCTACACACTTAACTGTGAACATGACACAAAAATACTCAGATACTTCAATAAAAACACTTAGAATATGGTCTGAGGACATTTTAATTGGCTAACAGTGCTTTATACTGCTGATTAAGTTTCCTGCTAAGTTTACATTTATTTTTATCTCTAATTACTTACTTATTTTTATTCATTCTTTTAATTTATTGTGTTTTTTTTATCTTAAGTGAAAGTCAAATCAATGTTCATTGCATGATGTATAATAGCAGTAAAGATCATTCATTCAATCATAGACTCTCTCTGTTAGTGTGTTTTTTGTGAAAATGAATGCATGTTGGATTTGGCTATTTGGCAGGGCTATGTTGGATTAATAAAGTTCTCCAGTCCCAGTCTAATTCTCTTCTTAATAACATACTTAAATGTTGGCAGGGAATAAGTAAATAGGATTAGGAAGCTGACTTTTGGTGCTTGACTGTTTCCATATGCTGTGCTACAAGTGCATTTTGTTAATTATCCAGGTTCAACACCCAGCCCCACAAAATGCAGGACTTTTAACACCTTCCGTGATCTAAAAGTTTCTGCAAATATATTTGGAAAGGAATCACTGTCACTTTGTTTTCCCTCAACATACTGAAAACGCTGTGAAGTGTTGATATGAAATGTTTCCTGTCTCCACAGAATATGTGCTTAATGTTAAGATGGGCACAACAGTGACATTATCTGGTTTTTGATTACAAATCAGTTGTTTACCTACACAATCTGTTTGCTAATTCGTGTGATGGCATTCATGTACTTTTTGGATATTTAAAGGCATGTTCCATTGATCCAACGAATACTCGAGGATACATTAAGGTTTGCAATAACATAGCTTGAGATCAACAATTAAACCCTTGACTATTTTTTTTAAAAGACCTCCTGAAGGTCAAAGTGAGCTCCCAAACACAATTAGGAGAATTTTAATTGAGTCATCTTTAACTCCATTGGTGATTCTAAATTGTCCATAGGGTAAAATGTGTGGAGTAAACATGGTAAAATTTGACTACATCTGCTGTGGTGACCACTTCAGAAAGAAGGGACAGGCCGAAAGTCTGCAGCACTTTAAATATTTAGTAAAACTCAAAAACCGCTGTGTAAAGTCCAAGTATAAGTACATTTTGCTTTTTAATATGCATTACATCTTCATAATAACAATGTGTTCATGTATTTACAGTTCTTACAAATAGGTCCTCAAAAGGCTTCTTGAGGTTGGTTCCCAATGCAACCTTACCTTAGCTAAATCGAGTCACCTTACATGAACTCTCCACTGAGTTAGTGGCATTGATGCCAATAAGCACAGTAGGATATTAACATGGCCTGCTGTACATTTAGGTGTGCTGACAGCCCATTCAAGAAATTAGTGGCCTGGTTTTGGTTATATTATTTAATTGGGGGATATTTAGTGCCACAGAAATTAGCAGGTATTTGTGAAGGTTCGATGCATTTTCTAATCAAGTTGTCTCGAACTAGCTGGTAACTTAGCACTTCACCTTCTCATGTAAAGATATTCACTTCTGACTCCAAAAAGGAAACGGGGTGAAAGCCAACATGCTCAAATCAAGACATGGTTTGAGCATCTACAGTTTGTGTGTGTGTGTGTGTGCATGTGTGTGCATGTGTGTGCATGTGTATTTAACACTGATCCACTTTATTAACAGTTTGTCTTCTTTCTTCACTAAATATAAGAATAATTTTAAACTCTGGCAGTTTGTAGATTTGTATTCTTTAATTGCATGTAGCTAATTTTCTAACCTTTCATTGATAAAAACAACAACAACAAAAAACAATCTCAGCTCATCACCCATCAGTAACACTGATCATGGGTGGAATTCTGTCCTCCATCAGTGGAAATCTGTTCTTGTAGTACATACATGTTGTTTAGTAGTAGCCCTGATGGTGGTCATTCTTGTCCTCTCTCTTCTCGTTGCTGTGGTAACAAGATGTCAATAGATTTGGCATCCTCATCCTCATCTCCAACTGTCCTCTCGATCAGAGCTCTGTATCCACGGAGACCGGAGGAGAGGACTTTTTTTCTGAGCTTCGTGTCTCAAAGTTCAGATGGAGAAGCCATCTGCTGTTGTGCCTTGCTCAAAGGTTCTACAGGCGGGTCAGCCCCAGGACTGACTTCATAATCCTGCTTCTCTGACCCTGAACTCTCAATGTTAGGAAAGAAAGTCATATGAAAAGAGGGGGAATAATTATTAAGGAATGGATAGAATACATGGAAGAGAAGAAGGATAAAAGAACATAAGTGAAGGAGGGATGGAAATGAAATGAGAGCAGAGAGGAAAGATGTGAAAATGTGTGAATAAAATGGGCAGTGAAGAGAAAGAGAAGAAGGGAGTGATTAAAGAAAAAAAGATTAAAGATAAAGGTTATCAGGAAGGGAGAAAAGAATTAGAAAGGAAATTGGGAAAAGAAGGAAAGAAAGTAAGCAAGAATCAGGAAAATTGTGAAGGGAGGAATATATGTTAAATTCTAGTAATGAGGGTATACGTGAACTAGTAAAGACGAAAGAGTTAATAATAAAAGAAATATGGAGCAGAATAAAAATAGAGTGAAGAAAAAAGAGTAGAATGATAGGATGGAGGAAGAAATAGAGCTGGAGAGAGAGAAAGGAAAGGAAGGAAGAGAGGCACTAAGAAAAAGGAAAAGAATAAAAAATGTGAAAAGGACAAGAACGAGTATGAAGGTAGGACAGAAAGAGAGAAAAGAAAGTAGGGAAATCAAATTGGATGATGGGGACCCGGAAAGAATGAGAAGAAAAGAGGAAAAATGAATATGGGAAAGAAGGAAAAGAGAAATGGACGGAAAGATGAACAGAAAGTAAAGGAAGAGGAAATGGGGTTTGAGAGATAGGGCAAAGGAAAGGAAGGAAACAAAGGAAGGAATGAAAGGGAGACGAGGGGAGAGGGCATGAATCATATAACAAAACAGGACGTGGTCGACTTCCTGAATGTGATTGTTTCATCACTTCCTCTACTTGTCCAGACACACACACACACACACACACACACACACACACACACACACACACACACACACACACAAACAGACACACACGTAGTGGGATTGTGGGTGTTAGACAGTTTAAGCAGCTTTAAAGGAGAAGATACAGAGATGTAATCTGCCTCTTAATTCTTACTGTCTCGTTTTAGTGTGTGTGTGCGTGTGTGTGTGTTTGTGATCGCCCTGGATAATAATCTGAATTTAGCTCAGTGAAAGTACGAGAAGCTTCAGTTCCTAAAATGACTGAATTAGATCTTCATCTGTGGTCCTTCATGATTTTACGTCTCCTCCTGCTTCATTTTCTATTTCTCTTCTCTTTTTCTTTCATCCTGCAGGTGATTACTCCTGTGATTATTATGTCATCCTCAGGTTTTGATGAGAGCTTGCAGTTTAGGTTGAAACGTACAAACCAGATTGTTTATAGTTTATTTATAGTTTATTGTTTATAGTGACCTATAGTGACCCAGTGGTCATGAGAGGTCAAACGCACTGCAACTTAAGAACGTGTCAGCAAAAAGAAAACTGCTGCAAAAATACACAAAACCCAGCAGAAGTGTTTTTGGGGAGATAATAATGTGACAGACCAGCTGCAAAAGTGACAAGCTAACAGTAAACGGCTAATAGAAAACTAGTATTGTATAAATCATACAAAACACAAAAAAACACACATTACTTTGTATCTTTTTCTCTCTCAGAAAACTGAAATATCCACCACTTCTTTTAAACAGTTTCCATGAAATCTTTTGCATGTTTTGATTTCTGTCTCTTCTGCACCCTTCCATCACATCGTCTAAAAAACACTTCCGTTGTGTTTTATTGAACTTTCGTTGCGTGTTGTTTATTTTGAAGACAACTGTTTGTAAAGATTCATTCCTGAAATAACTTCTATTTTCAGTTAAAATGTAATTATACTGGTCAGCACTGTGGTTTAACAGTAGTTGGACCACTGAAAGGCTCTTCCTTGTGGTGCTAGCATGTTCTCCCTGGGATTCCTCTGGGATCTCTATTTACTCCCACTATCAAAAAACATGGTAGGTTAATTCTGTTGTGTCTGTGCCCTTGACCAAGGCTTTGGCTTACAGCTGGGGTTGGTCCCCAGGCACTGCACAGTAGTTGCTCACTTCGTCTTATACTGAAGATGGGTTAAATGCGGAGAACACATTTCCCTGTGGGGATCAGTAAAAAACAGCTGGAAGGGTCAATTCAAATAGAGTTGTTCAAACAAGATCTAACTGAAGCCGAGTGAGCACTGAAAGGAATGAACCTGCCAGGTTAACCTAAAGAAGGTCACAGCAATTTATAGGTTAAACACAAACTGTTTTACATGCACAGGCAGTGTTTTTCTGGAAGCCCACCTAATGGTGATTATTTGAACTGCACCTAAAAGAACCTAAAGCCGGATAACTACTCTAGCATGAATAAAATATGGAAGTCATCAGAGAATCCTGTCCTGTATCTCAAAGTGAGAGAGGTTTAATGCTGGTTATTAACCTCAAAAGATTTCCACTGGACAAAATGTTTGGATTTCTAGCAAAGAAGAAAATATAGCTGACTGAGCAGAAAGAACTGAAGCTATGGATAATCATCAATATACAGGGAGTGCAGAATTATTAGGCAAGTTGTCTGTGAAGGTTCTCAGTCATCCAGGTCATCGTAGTCAAAGGAGCTTGCAAAGAAAAGCGTCTGGACTTCTTTAAGTTACTTGAAGACGTTTCACCTCTCATCCGAGAAGCTTCTTCAGTTCTAAGGTCAAATGGTGGAGAGTCCCAGATATAAACCTAGTGGGAGTAACCCCCCACAGAGGGACAAAAGGACCACCTGATGATCCTCTAATCGCCTGAGCCAAGGTGTGAAACTGGGTGTGGGTCCCAATCAGCCAGAGTTTCGGGTGAGTTCATTGTGAAACCTGGCCCCACCTTATCATGCGAATTCCTGAGATCAGATGGCCCAGGATGGGAGTGGGCGTTAAGGCATCTGGGAAGGGATCTCAAAACTGGATTATAGATGGCAGAGAGTTGGTGTCGTAAACCCCCGCCTCTGTTCAAAGATGGTCGCTCACAGTGGACATAGATGGCTTCTTTCACTCCTCTTTCAAACCATCTGTCCTCTCTGTCCAAAATGTGAACATTGGCATCCTCGAAAGAGTGTCCTTTATCCTTAAGATGCAGATGGACTGCTGAGTCTTGTCCTGTGGAGGTGGCTCTTCTGTGTTGTGCCATGCGCTTGTGAAGTGGCTGTTTGATCTCTCCAATGTAGAGGTCTGGGCATTCCTCGCTGCACTGTACAGCATACACCACATTGTTACGTCTGTGTTTTGGCGTTTTGTCTTTCGGGTGAACCAGTTTTTGCCTGAGTGTGTTGCTGGGTCTGAAATACACTGGGATGTCGTGCTTGGAGAAAACTCTCCTGAGTTTCTCTGATACACCGGCTACATAGGGGATGACAATGTTGTTGCGTCTGTCCTTCTTATCCTCCCTCGCTGGTCTCTGGTCTTCTTTTCTGTGCCTCTTTGCTGACTTTAAGAACGCCCATTTAGGATAGCCGCACGTTTTGAGTGCTTCCTTTACATGTGTGTGTTCCTTCTTTTTTCCTTCAGGCTTAGAGGGAACATGTTCTGCCCGGTGGTGTAGGGTCCTAATTACTCCAAGTTTGTGTTCCAGAGGGTGATGGGAGTCGAACAGGAGGTACTGGTCCGTGTGTGTGGGCTTCCGGTAAACTTCGATGTTGAGTTTGCCATTCTCTTCAATGTGCACAGCGCAGTCCAGGAAAGGCAAACAGTTGTCCTTTGTGTCTTCCCTGGTGAACTTGATGTTTTTATCCACAGAGTTAATGTGCGCAGTGAAGGATTCCACTTCTTGTGTCTTGATTTTGACCCAGGTGTCGTCTACATATCTGTACCAGTGGCTGGGTACTCTTCCTTTGAAAGAGCCAAGAGCCTTCCTTTCCACTTCCTCCATCTAAAGGTTGGCTACAATAGGTGACACGGGGGAGCCCATGGCACAGCCATGTTTTTGTCTGTAAAAGCCTTCGTTGTACTTGAAATATGTAGTGGTGAGGCAGAGGTCTAACAGTGTGCAAATCTGATCGGGTGTGAAGTTGGTCCTGTCCTCCAAGGAGCTGTCTTCTTGTAGTCGTTTTTTGACAGTCTCCACGGCCTCCGTGGTGGGTATGCAAGTGAAGAGAGAGACTACATCAAAGGACACCATGGTTTCATCTGGATCCAGGGTAAGTTTCTGGACCTTGTCGGTGAAGTCGGTGGAGTTCTTGATGTGGTGTGGGGTGTTCCCCACGAGAGGAGCAAGGATGGTAGCAAGGTGTTTTGCAATGTTATAAGTGGCTGAATTTATGCTACTGACTATGGGTCTGAGTGGGACAGCTTCCTTGTGGATTTTAGGAAGTCTGTAAATGCAGGGTATGGCATCCCCTGGGTAAAGGCGGTGATATGTAAGGCGGTCAATAATTTTGTCCTTTTCAAAGTCTTGAAGGCAAGCTGTAACTTTCTTTTTGTAGCTGCTTGTGGGGTCTCGCTTTAAGGCTTCGTAGGTATTGTTGTCACTGAGGAGAGTAGTGATCTTTGTATGGTAATCTGTAGTGTTTAGGACCATGGTGCATCTTCCCTTATCAGCTGGTAAAACAGTGATGTTGTGGTCTTTGCTCAGGGAAGCGACGGCCTTCTTTTCCTGTATTGTGAGGTTGGATGGAGGGACTTTGGCACTGGAGAGCATGGCTGAGACTTTCATCCTGATTTGCTCTGCTTCTGTCTGTGATAATTTATTAATCCGTATGGCAGATTCTGTGGCTGTGATGAGGTCCACTATGGGCAACTGTTGTGGAGAAATGGCAAAATTGAGTCCTTTAGCTAATACTCTCTTTTCAGGTTCAGTGAGAATCCTGTCTGAAAAGTTCTTAACCCATTTCTCCTGACTGACTTCAGGTGTGTTTTCTTCTCTGGGTTGTGTAGGTTCAGAATGAGGAGTGTGTGTTTTTGAAAGCAAGGTGTGAAATTTCCTGCGTTGTCTTTCTTTTCCTTTAGAGTGTTGGGCCCGCTGAGCCTTGTCCACAAACTTGTAAACCTCTTCTAAGATTGGAGAGGGTAGAAGGGTTTCCAGTTCCTGCAGGGTCTGGCTGATCTTGATCTGGAGGGCATCTATAGTGAAATGGACCTGTCTTATCCTTTCACTTAAAGGGTGATTTTGTGCTCTCTGTAGAATCAAGTCTGCTCTGTATCCCCTGACAGTGGATCCAAGGCGCAGGCTCTTAGGAACAACTCTGACCTTAGAACTGAAGAAGCTTCTCGGATGAGAGGTGAAATGTCTTCAAGTAACTTAAAGAAGTCCAGACGCTTTTCTTTGCAAGCTCCTTTGACTATTAGGCAAGTTGTATTTTTGAGGAATAATTTTATTATTGAACAACAACCATGTTCTCAATGAACCCAAAAAACTCATTAATATCAAAGCTGAATGTTTTTGGAAGTAGTTTGTTTTTAGTTTTAGCTATTTTAGGGGGATATCTGTGTGTGTAGGTGACTATTACTGTGCATAATTATTAGGCAACTTAACAAAAAACAAATATATACCCATTTCAATTATTTATTTTTACCAGTGAAACCAATATAACATCTCCACATTCACAAATATACATTTCTGACATTCAAAAACAAAACAAAAACAAATCAGCGACCAATATAGCCACCTTTCTTTGCAAGGACACTCAAAAGCCTGCCATCCATGGATTCTGTCAGTGTTTTGATCTGTTCACCATCAACATTGCATGCAGCAGCAACCACAGCCTCCCAGACACTGTTCAGAGAGGTGGACTGTTTTCCCTCCTTGGAAATCTCACATTTGATGATGGACCACAGGTTCTCAATGGGGTTCAGATCAGGTGAACAAGGAGGCCATGTCATTAGTTTTTCTTCTTTCATACCCTTTCTTGCCAGCCACGCTGTGGAGTACTTGGACGCGTGTGATGGAGCATTGTCCTGCATGAAAATCATGCTTTTCTTGAAGGATGCAGACTTCTTCCTGTACCACTGCTTGAAGAAGGTGTCTTCCAGAAACTGGCAGTAGGACTGGGAGTTGAGCTTGACTCCATCCTCAACCCGAAAAGGCCCCACAAGCTCATCTTTGATGATACCAGCTCAAACCAGTACTCCACCTCCACCTTGCTGGCGTCTGAGTCGGACTGGAGCTCTCTGCCCTTTACCAATCCAGCCACGGGCCCATCCATCTGGCCCATCAAGACTCACTCTCATTTCATCAGTCCATAAAACCTTAGAAAAACCAGTCTTGAGATATTTCTTGGCCCAGTCTTGACGTTTCAGCTTGTGTGTCTTGTTCAGTGGTGGTCGTCTTTCAGCCTTTCTTACCTTGGCCATGTCTCTGAGTATTGCACACCTTGTGCTTTTGGGCACTCCAGTGATGTTGCAGCTCTGAAATATGGCCAAACTGGTGGCAAGTGGCATCTTGGCAGCTGCACGCTTGACTTTTCTCAGTTCATGGGCAGTTATTTTGCGTCTTGGTTTTTCCACACGCTTCTTGCGACCCTGTTGACAATTTTGAATGAAACGCTTGATTGTTCGATGATCACGCTTTCAGAAGCTTTGCAATTTTGAGACTGCTGCATCCCTCTGCAAGATATCTCACTATTTTTGACTTTTATGAGCCTGTCAAGTCCTTCTTTTGACCCATTTTGCCAAAGGAAAGGAAGTTGCCTAATAATTATGCACACCTGATATAGGGTGTTGATGTCATTAGACCACACCCCTTCTCATTACAGAGATGCACATCACCTAATATGCTTAATTGGTAGTAGGCTTTCGAGCCTATACAGCTTGGGGTAAGACAACATGCATGACTAGGATGATGTGGACAAAATACTCATTTGCCTAATAATTCTGCACTCCCTGTAATAATCAAGTCCACATGCATCAGAACATTGCTAAAATATCACAGTGTGTGGGTGCCTTCAGCAATTTAGCGCCTTGGCCATTTGTTCAGAACCAACTGGATATGTCCACTGGGCTCTACCAAACAAAAATCAGTTACCATGAGATTTGGTTTGATTTTCACTTGGTGGTGCAGCTCTCACGTTTCAAGTCAATTCCAAAATAAAATTGCCTTTAAGGCTTTTACAACTCATTATGGCTTACCTTGGGAGAGGTTCTGTTTGAGATGTTCCCAACTGAGAAGGTGTAAAAGTGTTTGATTACACAGCTGAGTTTGACTAAAAGAGAGTCTTAAGAGTATCTCCAGTGAATATGATGATCACAAAACTGCCAATCAGCTTTTTATTTTCTTTAAATCTTCTCTGGGAACAAATGATTTTCCGTTACCTTGTTCTACGTTGTCGTTGTTGAATCGACACCAGGTAATGATTTTCATTCATAACAAAAATAAGACAGTTATCTTTTTAAAGATCATTTTAGGATTATTTGAGTCTTTGAGCGTGCACGTTTTATTAAATTAATAAATGTGTCAATAGTTCTGTTTCTGATCACCACACACTGTTTGACATTTGTATATTGGGGCTGGGGAAGGCCTATAGTTAATTATAGAGTTTGGTTGGAGACCAGATGAGAACAGTGAGCCTACAGAGCTCACACAGGTGCACACCCATACGCTTGATTTTCTCACAGCACGACCACTGTCCTCATTTCTGTCAATCAGAGGCCATTTATTACCTTAATCAACACGTGTGTGTATGTGTGTGTGTGTGTGTGTGTGTGTATGTGTATGTGTGTGTGTGTGTGTGTGTGTGTGTGTGTGTGTGTGTATCTGCGTGAGTCTTCATGCCATTACATCATTACATATATAACACGTTTGTTCGTGGTGCATTTCCTCTGTGTGTGCCAGGAAACTGAAATCTTTAAAGCTATGTGCCACAGAGTAGAATTGGTCAGTTATTTCAAAAGTTTCTCCCTGAAAGTGGCTAATACAGTTAACCCAGACATATTCATTCAAATGCTTTTAATTTTTAAGTCCAAGGAATTATGCTTTTCACTCTCTTACTGGCCTTCTTAAAAATTATTTGCAACAATTTAGCTATTAACGTCTGGTTTATGCAGCCTGAGCATCTGATGTTGAGTTGTGTCTGTTACTTAAACTCTGGGAAGCACTGATGTGGGGTCTAATCTAAGGCATCATTTACACAGGTCTAGAGACATGTTTGCAACCAGTTGCCACGAGGGAAAAATGTCTATTCTGCAACCAATTACTGAATGGTTGCTGAAGATTGCTGGGTGAAATTATTTCCAAAGAGGTTACTGCAACAACAACAAAAAAACCCTCCTTGAGATTGCTTTGGTTGTGTGTTGGTTGCCATTATGATTTTTAATACAGCAAAACTTTTGCCTTTCAATTGTGTGTATGGGACTGATTTTGGTGACATCCTTAAATTGTAGCTTCAAGAAAATAAGCTGGGATTTGAGCTAGTTGTCTTTAAGTTGAAGGATTTTGCTTTAATGGAGACTGAAAGCTGAAAATCAGCCCTTTTAAATTAGCATATTAACATCCACTAGGTCAGTGATGGTCATATAGGTTTGATTTTGATTGGGTTTTCTTTCAGGCACATCCAATATAGACAAATTAGCACGATTTTACATTATAAATATAGTATTACGGTCTTTCCAAACTATCCAACTAGTCAATGCTAAACACTAACCAAAACCAAACCCTAACCCTACATGGTTCTCTAGTGACCAGGTTAACTGTATTTCACTGCCAAAAAAAAAATTAGAAAACAAAAACAACACTCACATGGAATACAAAGACTGGCTCAATGGTAGTACTTGGGCACAGGGCTGTTTTTGTCCTCAGTAATCACACACACACACTCACACTCATATACACTCATACACACACACATTCACACTCATATACACACACACATAGGGTAACTGTATTAATAGGAGTCTGTTTTGTGTCAGGCAGGTCTTAATAGGATCAGTGTGAGAGACATGGAGCTGTCTGTCAGTCTAAGTTCATTAACTGATGATAGATAACCTGCACTGTGTGTGCGTGTGTGTGAGAGAGGGAGAAATGGAGGGTTAGGGCTGTATGTTTCTGTGCTTTTCAGTGTGTGTTTCCCTGCTTGTGTGTAAATTCTCTCCCTCTCTCTTGTGTAATTTATAGCCCTCAATCGGAGCCTTATCAGGTGCAGGACACATGGACGCCTCCTTCTCTCCTCCTTCTCTCCTCCTTCTCTCTTCCTTCGCCACATCTTTCAACTTCTGCACACCCAACTTGTATTTTCTCTCCTCTTTTTCCTCGCCTCCCTCTCATCCAATCTTCCCTTCTTTGTAGTTTTCAATGAGCAGAGATGCATTCTTTAATTGCTGTACTCCTCTTCCTCTTTTTTCCCCCATCTTCACCATTTCTACCTCATCAGGACCAGCAGTCTTCAAACCTTTCTTCACTTTTAATTTCTTTTTTCCTTCTTCTCATTCCCTTTTTCAAACTGCACCTTATTTGCTGGACAGAAATATGCATTACCAAAGAAATAAAACATATAAAGAATCATATTTCTGGTTACCTGAAAACAACTGTTTACCAGGACATGTAATATAAAGCCACTTTAGCTTTTTCTTTATTTCAGGTAAAGAATCCAACTGAATCACTATATATTCATCAGATCAAACTACTCAGCTTCTTGACAGCATCTCCCAGGGGATTATGGCTTCTCCCAATCTCGAACTGGAGCTCTTTTACATTAAACAAAAGTATTAACCGCTATACTACAGAGCTACACCTCCAAATCATGCTAGTTAATGATTAATAATGCAGTGTTTGTTCCCCTTATGGGTACAAAATTACTAAAATTCCTTAATTAAGTTCCCAAAATCTGCTTATCCATTCTACTACACCAACCATGTTTAAGTTATGTTCTTCAAATAAACAGAAAGTCATTTAGGAAGAAGAAAATGAGAAAAAAAACACTCAAATATCATTTCACTAATTCTGAATCAGTATACATATTGAAAAGGCGTGAGAAGAAGTGGACGCTTAGTTTAATCTCATCCCTTCTCCACAAGTTAATATTTCACTAGCTTCCCTTTTAACTCATTCACTGCCAGCCATTGGCAGTGAATGAGTTAAACCCATTGACTCATTCACTGCAATTGACGGCTATAGACGTCAATGGCAGTGAATGAGTTAATATAAATCTCAATAACGATGATAGACATATTTCTAATAACAGAATATTTACACTTCTTGTTTTTACAACTCAACAACTTTACCTCAAGACGTCAAAGCCAAGGACCTCCAGTTTTCTAAAGTTAATTGCAAAATCTTATTTGTGCATTAAGACCACATCTTTATACCTCCTTTTGAGTTCTTCATAGTTGGACATTGCTTGTCTGATCAAGTGTGTGTTCCCCTTATTCCAGGCAAGTTGCGTGTCTCCTAATTACATCGGTTCACGTCTCAATTCCCACAATCTGGTCAAACAAATGTATTATCTGTCAGTCTGAGTGATAAAATATAAACTGTCTAAATTTGCAGATGTGTTCCCTGAATCCATCCTAAATCTGACGGAATGTAAGTTCCCTAAATGTAATCTTTTACCTTAATTACCTTAAATCCAGCATGTGCTTAAAAAACCTTCTGACCTAATACTTGTTCTCTATATCTAATTGTTAAACTGGTTTTCCTAAAGCCATTAAGCTCCAAATGTACAGGGTGGGCCATTTATATGGATACACCGCAATGAAATGGGAATGGTTGGTGATATTAAAGTCCTGTTTGTGGCACATTAGTATATGTGAGGGGGCAAACTCCTCAAGATGGGTGGTGACCATGTTGGCCATTTAGAAGTCGGCCATCTTGGATACAACTTTTGTTTTTTCAATAGAAAGAGGGCCATGTGACACATCAAACTTATTGGTAATGTCACAAGAAAAACAATGGTGTGCTTGGTTTCAACGTAACTTTATTCTTTCATGAGTTATTTACAAGTTTCTCTTTGTTCACAGCCATTGACATGTCGAAGAGGTTAACACGTGAGGCGCGAAATTGTGTTGATATCTGGTGAACACAGTAACCGGGTCATTGCAGCAGATTTCAGTGCAAGACACCCTACGAGACCACCCATCTCCCATGCTACAGTTAGCAAACTGCTTGCTAAGTTTCATGAAACTGGTTCAGTGTTGGATTTGCCAAAATGTGGACGCAAGAAAACTGTCACTAATGAAGAAACATCAGTGGCTGTCCTAGCTTCATTCAGCAAGAGCCCACAGCGTAGCACTCGCCGCATGTCACTGGAGAGTGGCATTAGTCGAACATCCCTTCGGCAGATATTAGCTACTCACAAATGGCACCCTTACAAACTCCAGCTACTGCAGCATCTCAACGAGGATGACCCAGATCGGCACACAGAATTTGCAGAATGGGCAAAACAAAAATTGGAACAGGACCCTCAGTTCACGCGGAAGATTTTGTTCAGTGATGAGGCAAACTTTTATGTGAATGGTGAAGTTAACAAACAAAACCACCACTATTGGTCTGACACTAACCCACATTGGATGGATCCCTCCAAGACTGTTGGAACAACAAAAGTGATGGTTTGGTGTGGTTTATGGGGTACAACGATAGTGGGTCCATTCTTCATCAATGGAAACCTCAAGGCCACTGGATATTTGAAATTGCTACATGATGATGTGTTTCCCTCTTTGTGCACTGAAGCTGGCTCGTTCCCTGAGTTTTTCCAGCAAGATGGTGCACCACCACATTATGGGTGCCAGGTCCGAGCATTCCTAGATGAACAGTTTCCTGGAAAGTGGATTGGGCTTCATGGGCCAGTTGAATGGCCCCCAAGGTCTCCCGATCTGACCCCCTTAGACTTTTATCTTTGGGGTCATCTGAAGGCAATTGTCTGTGGTGTGAAGATACGAGATGTGCAGCACCTGAAACTACGGATACTGGATGCCTGTGCTGGCATTTCCCCTGCGGTGTTGCTATCAGTGTGTGAAGAGTGGGAGAGGAGGGTTGCATTGACAATCCAACACAATGGGCAGCACATTGAACACATTTTATAAGTGGTCAGACACTTGTAAATAACTCATGAAAGAATAAAGTTACGTTGAAACCAAGCACACCATTGTTTTTCTTGTGACATTACCAATAAGTTTGATGTGTCACATGGCCCTCTTCCTATTGAAAAAACAAAAGTTGTATCCAAGATGGCCGACTTCTAAATGGCCACCATGGTCACCACCCATCTTGAGGAGTTTGCCCCCTCACATATACTAATGTGCCACAAACCGGACTTTGATATCACCAAACATTCCCATTTTATTACGGTGTATCCATATAAATGGCCCACCCTGTAGTTTGCCCAAATTCACCTAATTATAACAAGTTCCCTAAATTTTCATGGATTGATGACAAACTGCATTTGTACAAATATAGTGTCTTATCCGTTTTCCATGTATGTGTTAATAAAATCGAGTGTTCATCAGGTGTTTGTTGAAAATATCCACCTGGTCATCAAACACACTCCCTCAGACCAACTCATTATTGAATATGTGTTACTGCTTTTCAAAAGCCAATCGCTCAATCCAGCTTGCCATCAAGTGTTTTCTTTGTCATTTCTCCAAACTGTCGTAAGTTTTATTCTCTATTATATTCTGGTCTGTTCTAATCTGTTATACAAAGTCATAGCCCAAAGGTACCTTAGTCAAGGTGGGGACGTTTGGCTTAATTCCAAAAGGCTTTCTGTAACTGAACCAGTTTATTTCTGTTGTGCTAAATCACACACACACGCACGCACGCACGCACACACACAGATAAGCTGACATTCCAAATGACTCGACAATGAATGTAAGCTGCTCACTATACACACACTGACACAATGAAGAGCCTATTGAAGAGAGATTTGTGCATTACAATGCATGAGACGGCTGTGTGTGTGTGTGTGTGTGTGTGTGTGTGTGTGTGTGTGTGTGTGTGTGTGTGTGTGTGTGTGCGTGTGTGTGCGTGTGTGTGTGTGAGAGAGCAGCATTTGCACATTTTATGCGACCTGAATGCACCGGTCTACCTGTCATGTATCCCTTCCTTTCTTCCTCTCTCTGTTGATGTTGATGTCTCTTGACCTTTGTTTTCACCAACAAATCGTCAAATTATGCCCTTGGATGTTAGCCTTGTAAGCGTCACAGCTCTATAGTAAAGGTCTGGTTAACTTTGACTAAACTAAAGCTAGTCTGTTACAGTTTTTTACAGCCGCTAGGACACATTTCACAATACTTAGGTCACTTTTGCAAAACTCTTCACACAATCCTCCTAACTGACCGTCAGCTTGGCAAAGCAGCTCATTTCACATTCAAAATGCACTACAACTACCAAAACACTTTATTCAGGTCTCAAATAAACTCATTCTTCCAGAACACTAGCAAAGGTTGACAGCCGACAAACACACTTTGTCACCCACAAAACAATGACCTAAAAAACACTAACAACATGTAGCATTACACAGTGTTTTCTTGTGTAAAACAAGGACACATCTCTGTTTATAATTTCAATATATGTTACTGGAATGAATCAGACATCATGCAGAATTTGTTAATATTTGTTTATGTATTTTTATTTTTTTGCACTAAGTAACCCAAAATACAAGAATTTGTATACACACCATCCACTGATACACATACAATAGTAATGCTAATCTACTCGGTCTTCTCCATTTGGCCACATGTTCTCATCCACATCACATCTTATGTCATCTAGGGCAACACACCTAGGAAATAATCTTCTGGCTGCCAGAATTGAAGGAGTTGAAAAATTGAAGGAGTAACACCTGTGTAGATGTTCATCTACAATGAGAATCAGCTGTGGCTGGTTAAACTGCATTTTTAGATTTAAAATATGTTTCAATAAAATATTGCTGTTGGATTTTGCTGTCTTTTTAAGTTTTGCATTGTGTTATTGTTTTGACCATAAGTTTAACAGTTTTGAAAACAGTATGTAAGCACATGCAAAATGTCCTGTACGTACAAAGATTTTTGGCAGTTGTTGTGTCTGAGTGAGAAGATAATTCATGAAATTTGAGAGATGTAGTCATTGAATGCATTTTGTGCCAAAACAATGATAACTGATCCTCAGTTTAGCCCACATAGACTTCTGTTGTGCTCACTGTGTGAGGAGTTTTGCAAACGTGACCTAAGTATTGAGAAATGTGTCCTAGCGTCTGTAAAAAACTGTAATAGGAATAAACATACAATGTCCATAGAGGATGATTGCAGTGTGCCATGTGGTCAACCTTTGGAATAAGAATTCATCATGACCCTACAGAACCTGGTGCCATTCATAGGTTACCTGTGACCCCTCAGTCAACACTCTGAGCTTTTGTAAAATATAACTTCCTAATCCAGTTTGTTAGATATTAGTGGTCCGCAGAAGGCTTAAAGGACCATTAAACTTTCCTGAGACACATTAAAGGCTCTGCAATCATAATCAATAATGTTTAATGACTTGGGGAATGGTGATATAATGATTTACGCTGCTGTGGTTGATTATAGACACATTACAATTGTAATATAAAAGTGCTGAAAGATATTGATTGATATTGTGAGTGATTAAAATGCAAAACTAAGGACTGCAGATATTTAATATGTCAAGTATAAACGAAACGACTGTGTGTTTTAGAACATCATGTACAATGAAGCGCTGAAAAGTGTTTCTTTTAACTTGTTATTATTTCATTTTTTCAGTATTTTTTCATCTATCTGCTTCTTGCTAGCTGATTAACACATAATTTTTGGACACTGAATTTTGTACTCTCAGTACTGTGTGTTGTGTGTTTTCTTTGGTCATTTAAAAAAATAACCATCATTCTCTCCCTGTCTCACAGATATGGAGGAGAGGACGGGTGCAGCATCATGGGCGAGTGGAAGTCGTTCTTCCAAGGTAACAAATTACAATAACCGCTAATAATGATTACTAAAGCTGATGTGTTTGCCTTCATTCATAACATTCATCATTTCATGACTAATGCACTGTACGTGTCTTGAAACAACCTGTTGGCAGGGACCTTTTCACTTTTTTTGTCCCCTTAGAATTGTTCCTGTTTTTCAAACAGACATTTTTAATGGCCATCAAAACCTTGAAGTGCTGGAACTCTCAGCCACTTGTACAGTAGTGTCTTGGATCTTAAGCACCAAACAACAACAGTGTTTGAACTGTTGATCACATATGTGCCTTTCATTTTCAAATTAAGGTATTTGACTGTTTAAACGAGCCAAAAAGGTACATTCTAGTTCCAAAGTGATAATTGTATATTAGCAACGACACACTAAAAAGGCTCTGGGTTCAAACTTCCTGGTGCCATTTTTCTTCTTAAGCCTAAAGAGTTACAGCATCTTATGAGAGTCCTCCAGGTCCTGTAAGCTGTGAATTGTAGCTTTGGTGGATCAGACTTCTTAGTGCACATAGAATAGAATAGAATAGAATAGAATTCAACTTTATTGTCATTGCACATGTACAGGTACAGGACAACGAAATGCAGTTTGCATCCATCCAGAAGTGCTTAGTGATATAGATAGATTACAATATATATTAGCAATAATATAGATATGTGAGTATATTACAGAAATGGGTCTATTATGGTATCCCTCAGCACCCAGGCCCTGGTTCATTGTGTGCCCCTCTTTGAACCAGTCTTCGACATGATTCTTCTATGTTTTTATAAGCTTTCGATTAAAACTGAGAGTATATTGTAGTAAGGCAAGCAGGCAATGTGTACTAAAGAGGATCGGAGCTATCCATCTGAGGCCTAAGTCATTGTTAGTGACCACATCCATAATCCTAAACGCAACACCGTACAATCAGAATAAGTATTTTTTTTCCCTAAACGTGGCAATCGGGGAATGAAGAAAATACAAAAATTCTAACTTGCACACATCAAAAACTATTTTCTTATTTTTTTTAACTTTTTACTTTTAAGGTTGGGTTCATCATCACTGATGACTTTGACCTCAGAGATGAACTAAACTGTTGTACAATAGCAGCAGGGCATAGAAACAGTACCAAGCTGTGAATATTACATTCATTACATTACATTCACATTTAATAATTGTTTATCATAGATTTTATGATAACCGTTTGTCCTGTGTCACCATCTGAAGAAATCCAGTATTTTTTCTTTTAACTCTTTCCACCATTTTACCAGCTACTTATTTTATCTGCCAAGAAGTAAATATACTGAATATCAATATACAGATAGGTACAGAAGAGGCTGAAGCTTTTTATGAAGTTCCATCAAGAGCATCTCAGCAGCAGATTCAGCCTGTAATTGTCTTCAGCCTGTCTTCACTACTACCAGTTTGCACACATTTCTACTTCCTGTGTTTAGATTTGGCAGGAGACCTGTGTTACACGTCTTTAGCTTTGCTTCCTGTCATTGCTGTTGTGTTTTTCGTCAAGTATTCAACATTTATGGAAACGGAGCATGTCATGTTCCTGCTAAGAGTGCTAATTTCTACGCTTGCTGTGGTCAAACTTAGACAGATAACCTGCCTACAAGCAGCTCCATCACACGTTGTTAAACTTACAGCTTCACATTTAGTTTTCATACATATTTCCAAACATTTTGAACTATACACTGCTGTATACACCATGTACACTGGAAAATGTAAAAGTGTCAGTCATCCAGTGTTGTCTCTACAACTTCAAGGACTACTATTTCTACTTGTAATGCTACAGATGATGCTGTTTGCATTGCTAACTAGATGTCCTGTCTCCCTCCTCAGAGTTATGCCGATGGGTCTCAGTACATGACGTCACATGACAGCCTTTCACCTCCGTACACCAACTCCAGGGTAACAGGTATGGTGCAAGCTAAATGTGTGTGCATGGGTACATGCATTTGTTTTTATTCATTTATTTTTGCAATTCATTTTTTTCTAGCCATCAGCTTTAGATTCACAGCTTTGTCGGGTCCTGACTGTGTGCGCGTGTGCCTGCGGAGAATTAGTGAAACACTAGCGTACACTGGAGGAGACAGGTCATCTGGCATGCAATTTCTCTCTCTCTTTCCTCTCTTGGCCCGCTGTGTGGAAAAACGCCAGGCAGTGTGTGCTCATTTACCCATGATGCTCTCTGCCTCTGGCTCTCTTCGATGTGGCGCCAGTTGTGAGCAAATGGCCACTGACACAGATAATCTGCCTCTCTCCCTCTCTCTCTCTTCCTCTCACACAGTCACACAGGCATATAATCACTGAAACACACACGTGCAGATGTACTTACACACACACATGCACACACACACTAAACAGAGCTTAATTACCTTTGACTGGATGCATCAAAAATGGAAGATGTTAGCTCTCAGCTATCTGACTCTACCTGCCTTTTTCTGCCACTCTGTCTCTTGTGCTTCTTCTCATTAGTTTTGAGTGAGCTCACACTTGTGATGCACTGAATCTTAAACCCTCCACTCGAAGTGACAGAGTTAAAAAAAAATGTGCTGTTTGTGCATTTTTCTCCTATATTTCTTTGGCTACACATAAAAGATGGGCATAGCTACCATGATGTCTCAAATTGGTTTGTGCATTTTAGAGCTGTGACAATATTTAGACAAGAAGGGTTAGATTAGCTTAGGTAGATCAGTAAGCTTGATTAGCAGGGTACATAGAAATCAAATACTAGAATTTCACTTATCAAAACAAGTACACTCACCTCTGGTCTCTTACTGCAGTTAACCAATAACAAACCAAATATTTGTCAGACAATTACACTAAAATGCTGCACAACAAAAACTCTGACCACATTTCTTAAGAAGGGGGTAAATTGGCTGGTGACACTAAAACTTATTTGGAGCAAGCTGTTAATCTGTAAGGTGGAACAGTGGTGTAGTGGTTACCACAACTGACTTGATACTTGGTTTTGGTTGTTTTTCTTTTTTTTAAATAAGTGCCACATGAAGTGGGTGGGATTGCTCTTGCAACGCCACCTGAGAGTCCAATGACATAATTTATATGCACCTCGATTTTTAAAAAAGCCAGGTCTGATTCTTGTGGAAGAGTTGCTCATATGACTCATCAAATGATGTCACTCCCTAGCTCAGTTGGAAATCTGGCTGACTAGGTCCTAAACAAGTACCGGGTACCAGGTACTGCCACTTAATGGAAGTCCCTTAAACCTGAGAGGAGTTGAGTCAAAATGAGTCAAGTAGGTACTAGTAGAAAAGTGACTTAAGTATTCGTCCTGCGATAAACTGGCAACCTGTCTAGGGTGTACCCTGCCACTTGCCAAGTGATGGGTGGCATAAGCTCCAGGCCCCACGGTGACCCTGAACTGGATAATTGGAAGAAAATGGATAGATGGTCATTTATTTATACTGTAAAGTTGAGCATTTTAAAATGGGAATTTATGGGACTGACCATACCTGTTTTCACATTTTATGAGCAAAGGTATAAGGACACTTAACCAACAAAAGTGTGTTAATTACTTTAATGGCCATATGTGCCCAAAACAGGTGGCAGTAATGTGGTGCTCTAGCAGCCTCCACACGTTGAATTTCATGGTTTCTGCATCATGTCAGAATTTGCTCCCGTTTACCCACAAAAGCATTAGTGAGGTCCAGCTTGATGTTCTGCAGTAAGGCTTGGCTTGTACTCAACGGTGACTAGTGTTGAGCCTAGAGCTTTGTTAGCTCAGTTAAGTTCTTTCACACTAAACTGGGACATTTATATTTTCATGAGTCTGACATTGTGCACAAGGGTACAATCATATAAAAAACAGGAAAAGATCTTCCCTGAACCTATTGTTTAAACATCGCAGTGGAACTAAAGTGCTGAAATTAAACTTGTAAAAGAAAAAAAAAGAGCCCCTTTTGATATTTTTTTAACCGATTTATAAATGTTATAATTTTAGAGGGCATGGAAGTCTGGTTTCAAGTGGTTAATGGATTTTAGACAGATGCGTGAGTGGTGGTTAATTAAAAATGATGACAAACATTTTATTAATTTTGTTCATGTCATTAGGTGGAGTTTAAACTTGCCTAAGCCTCTCGAGGACTCGTGTTAAAGTTTTAATATATGCACGCACAAGTGTTTAAAAGCAAAGTTCACAAAGGGGAGGTTATTAATTAAATCAGCTGAAGCAAAAGTGTAAAAAAACATTTTTATTATCTTATAGAATTATCCGAACCTGGGTGTCGAATGCACCAACAAGGCAAACGAAATGTAAAACTTGAGAGTCGTGGGCCTCATGTTGGAATGATCCATTGTGAGTGCGATGTGTTGTGACAGTGTTGTGATTATTTTATGTATCTGCAGACGCAGAGAGCGAGCAGACAATGCAGAGTCAGAAATGGAAATATTGTATTTCATCGGGCGCACAGGAGCTGCAATTTACTTTGATAATGATAATGCTAAGAGACCGAGACAGCAGGGGATATGGAGCACACACAGTTCTATCATTGCTAAGAGTTTTCTAGAAAACTCCCTCTTTGCTTTCTACCTTTAACAGAACCATTTCTCAGTCAACTGGTCTTGTAAAATTTGATTGTGTTTGATGTTTGTGTTAGCTTTTCTCTGTGTGTGTGTCTTGATGGATATTGCAGTCTTCAGTACCAATACTAAGATATCAATGATGCTGTTTCTCAGCCTGGATGAGAATTAGCAACTCCAACTCTGAGGCCACGGTTCTGATTGGAAAACGTGGATTTCCTGCTCTGGGTTGGGCAGGAGTTCACAAACCTTGGGTCATATTAACACTGGGAAATGAAGGAGCAGGAAATTGACAAGTAGATCAGTGAAACGTTGGCACTGATACGAATGCTGTATCGATCTCTTGCCTTCAGAGATGAGCCTGTGTCGAATTACTGGTTGATCTTTACCCTCACCTATGGATGTGAGTCAATAATGACTGAGGGATAAGACTCATGTTTGGATGTCTTAAAATCAATGTTTTAGCATCATGAGAAGACAAAAAACAGGATGAATTAGAGGAGAAGCTCAACAATCTGGTAACCAGTTCTCAGGAACATCTGCAAATGTATCTTTACGATGGATTGGGGCCAAGGTGTTTCTGTTTAGTTGGCTTGTGGTTGCTTGGCTGTTGCTAGACAGTTACTAACTGCTTGCTTTGGTATGGTTAGGGGGTTGTTGAGGCTTTTTAGGTCAATCTGTTGTTGCTTTGCAGCTGCTATGGCGGGTGATATTTTGCTTTGCTTGTTTTACAGCATTTACTAGCCGCATTGAGAATGTTCTCATCAACTGGTTGGAAGGTAGCGGTTATTGTGCCATATATGAAAATGCTTTCTGCTGCTCATTTAACATAAACCTGACAAAGCCTAGATGAGTTTAAACAATCAATTGTACTGTTTGAAAGCTACTATAAGTATAATAAACTGTCATCTAGTATTCAGTTCAATCAATAGAGGAAAAAGAGCCATGTTGTAATTAGAAATTTGAAAAAAAGCATCTTAAAGATGTAACTGATCAACCCAAATGTACCCTGTGTAATCAGTTAGCTGCTAAACATATAAATTTAAAAGAATCTTAAAAGTAGCTGCGGACTGTGACAGAGCTTCGCATTGCCTCCATTTGGTTGTGCACATGTCGCCAGGGTGTAGTGTCCATCACACTACAGTTTGTTTGAGCGAAGTTCATTCACAGCAAAAAAGTGCTCATGATCAAACGTCACACGATTCACAACAAGGCAATTTATGGCGCAGCTTTGCACCAGCAAAACAACCCCTAAATATTTCATTTATACCATAAACATGATTGTGAGCTTCAATGGTGAGCGACTGCAGCCCATTTAGGTCACCTTCAGGTTCAAGACTCTAAAGAAGAAAGAAACACTTCAGAGTTTAATGAACCAAACCTGAACATGTTGACCCTCCACCCCCCACCCCCACCCCCACCGCACTTCTCTCCCTCTCTAACCTTGTCTGTCTTTCTTAACCCCCCCCCCCCCCCCCCCCAACAGATTAGAGTGATGTTATGCTCTAGATAATCAGCGAAGGGATTAGTGTCATCTCAGCGACCCTGCTAGATTAATCTGCTACCACACACACACACACACACACACACGCGCGCGCGTGCACACGAACAGAGTGATCTAGCAATCAGAATAAGATGGTGTGTGTGTGTAAATGTGGACCTTTACTTACATATGTGCACAAATTTTAACGTGTGTGGTTTTATGCCTATTGTGTGTGTGAATTTGTGATGTTGTTTTTTTTATGTAACTGTGTGTTTTTGTAGGTTTGCGGTTGTGTGTGTTTCGATGGTGTGTGTGAGTTGGCAGGTTTACCCTGTCAGTATCTCAGTGTGTGATGTCAGCTTTTGTGTGTGTGTGTGTGTGTGTGTGTGTGTGTGTGCTTTAATGTGGTTAAACGCAGAGGTCTGAACGTTGCTGTGTTCTTTGTGCGATCGAATGACTGCGTGCTTGTACTTGTGTGCGTTTTGATGTGTATGTTCAAGTTCACCTTGTCATACTGTTAGGTCTGTACCTGAGTGTGTGATACTGCTTTTATCTTTATATGTATGTGTAGATGTGTGTGTGATTGAATGTAACCTTGCACTTGTCTGAATGTTTTAATGTGTAGTGTGTGAGTGTGTGTGTATTAATACATGTGTGAATGTGTGTTTTTAAACTGTGTGTGTGGAACTTTGAGGTATTGTGTGAGCGATTCTCAGTTTCATGCATGTAAGTGTGTGTATGTGGTAACACAAAATATGCGCCCGTCTGAATACCTGTGTGTAGCTGCTGTGGCAGAGCAGGTGCACCAACCAACCAACCCCCCCTTCCCAAAATGCACACACACACACACACACACACACACACACACACACACACACACACACACACACACAGACCGACGCACTGTAACTGTCACCTACATAGTAAATGAGGATCTCAGTGGTTTCAGCTTGTAAGCACATTCTGTTCTTTTAGAAACAAACAATCTGATGTAGCTTAATTTTCACTTTTCCTGCTTTTATGCTGTCATGTATGGATATGTTCTCCAATAATTCCTCTGGTCACGTTTGCAGTTTTGGGGGTAAAGCAAAAGAGTTTGTTGTGTATGATCATCTCTGAAATTACTCAAAGTTCAGTGCCTAATCATGTTGAAGAGGATAATCTTGTCTGTCATATTAGCCTTTGTCAGAACAGTAATAATTCATTAAAGTGGATGTATTAGTTATTTTCAGTCATATACTTCTGTCACATACTTTTACAAAAGTGAATATCCACATTACACATTTCCAAATTCCATTATTAGTCCTGTGAGTCCTGTGAAAGACTTCAGACTACTTGAAATGCTCAGTTCCAAGTTCCAGACAGGTTTTTTTCTATTATTTGATCTGTATGACATCATAGAGGTGTGATGCCCCAGTTTGGGGGCTTAGAGTACACTTTTCATCATCTTACAGTACTGTCGTTGCAGCCTTTCCTCGGCTCTCTGTGGTAATGGTACGTATTGATCAGTGGCCATGACAGTTTGCATACTACCAATCATAAAACTGAACTCACAGCCCAGTATTACTTAGTGGTAACTAGCTTTGGTCATAACGCAAATGTTCTGTTTATAAGGTTGGAGAAAGTCAGCTGAGACTGAACAAGTCACTTGAATCAATTAGAAATTGATTTTTCCACTGAAAACGCAAAATCCACAGAGTCAACTTACTGGGTTCTCAATATTAGAGTGTGACTCTTAAAGGGTGACTGAGATGATCCCACAGCTCTACCTGTTGCCACAGAGGCTTCACCCTCATGTTTTTCTAAGTTTCTGGTTGCAAGGGGCAGCCAGATAGATGAAAGAAGACTTACATGGTCAGGGAAGATAAAAGATGTTTTGGATCAATCCAACCTTTTCCAATATCTGCTGACACTAAGAATCAATCCAGTATCATTGTTAAATTAATTAGCAGTTTTCCTCACTGTGAGATTAGGATCCATTCTTTTTGAGTCAAGCTGATGACAACAAGCTATGTTACAGTAAATGCAATAAAAGCTTCCCAACAAGTGTTGACTCGAGCCAACACTCTACCATAACAAGAGTCAAAGTAAAACATCACAGAGAGAGAAAACCCATCATCTTATTGGAGCTTTTCACTTGTGTCAATTCACTTCTGCAAACATATGGGGAACAAAAATACTTCCTCCTTTGTATGTCAGCTCTCACTGTTCAGGATTGAACTGACACCCAATTGAAATATTGTATCAGTGCATTTGGCCTTATTTCAGGCATATCTTTAGGTATGAAACCACAGATAGGAGAAAGAGCAACTTCAAATCCCTAAGAAGATAAAAAATCTCAAGTGGTGCACATCAGCATTTGCAATGCAAATGCTAATTTTAAACTTATTATTTATTACAATAAATTTTACTGAAAAAGACAATTTGACAAAGGGATAAACCTAGCAAAATGTTTGCTGCTCTTCTGTTTCCCAGATTGGGTTTGCATCCAAATCACTTTCCTGTACTGTAACTTCTAAAAAATGCAGCATTCTGCAGCATTAAGCAAAGCTGTATATAAAAAGTTGTTTATAAACCTGGTGAACTTGGCTCCCTCCTCCTCCTCGTGCTGTTTTTGTTGAAATGCAGTGAGTCAGCCGTCTGTCTCACCTCTGTGTGACCTTATTAATGAGTGTTGAGCCATGAGGCTGGACCCCCTCTGAGGAGGTCACATCTGGACACTTTATATAGAAATACATATCTGTCTCTCTCCTCTCGTTCATATTCCTTTAGTCACTCTGTTTCTCGTCTAAATTTGGCAGGCCTCTTGTTTTCTTTTATTTCATTCTCAATTTCTCACTTGATGTGACTTGTTCTTTTTGCCCCTTTCTTTGTCTAAATATATGTATATATGTATTTATGTTTTTGTTTTTAAATATGTAGACAAGGGGACCCCTTTACCTCAGATGGGTGTGGTACCAAGGTCCGACCCCCACCTCCACCCCAGTCTCCCTGTGCTTAGTCTTGATTTTGTGCTCAGAATGTTAAATACCGATCGGATGTGAAGAACAATTACAATGAGGGGAAAAAGGAAAGGAGGAATAGTGGTGCAAATGGTTGAAGTCACAAAACTCAGACACTGTTTGGGGTTGTAGAACTGCTGCTTATCACTTGACCTATGTGTAAATAAGGTCACATGATGACACCAGCTCTGTAGACTAAATACAGACTAAAGATTTTGCCCTAAACCATGCGTTTTGCTTTATGAAGCGTGTTGTTTTGTTTTTTATCACAAAAACCATGATTTTCATGATAAAGTGGGACGTGATTTTCCACACCGTCCCTGACCAGTAAGACAAATATGAAAACTTTTTAATCATGTGGTTCTGAGAAGCACCTAAGACTTCAGTGGCAGAGGGAAGAAGATGATGAAAGATTAATAAGAAATGGGTAATCTTCACTTTCGCTGCACATTACCCTGAAATATTGAGGCAATTTTTCTTGTAGCATTCTTCGTTTCCCGCTCTGCCCTCAATCACTTTCTTTCTGTTGTCTCTACTGATTGAAACTGAGCATCCACTGTCTCATTCTTTGAGTATTTTGAAAGGATATCATAAATTGATTAGTGCTGCGCTGACTTCAATGCATTAACACGGACGCACACTGTAAGCCACTGCAGAGTATTTAGTATATTATTGTTTTGAAGGGGCTGTGTATCACATGTAAATTGTCTGTGTAATTAGATCTGACATTGTAATAATAGGTCTCGTCAAGGCGAGAGGGTGGAGAGGGGAAAATGTGAAATGTACACTCTGAAAGGAACGGTTCAGCACTTCAGGGTTCCTGATCATGTGAGGGGGTTGTGTTGAGTATATATTTTGAAAAAACTGTCAGAGTTAAATGTCACATTTTGAAAAGAAGGTAGTCCCACTGTACGATTACTGCTACGTCCATACTATTACATTTTACAGGCAGGTGGTGGCCGAGCTTGGCAATTAAGCTCTTAATGTCTACCTTCATTTGTTGCCAAAATTTACTCATTTCACAAAGACAAAGACTGTGAGTACCTGGTATTAGGGACATATTTGTGCCATATTTGTGTGGTTCAATAAGTTTGTCAGCATGTCCCCACGAAAAACTGCATGTTGCAACCAAACATCACAGCAAATGTGATAAACACCATAATATGACCTCTATGGCTGTTACTTTTCGTGCTGCAAGAGTAATCTAAATTTATGTGGTTGAAAATGTTGATTTGGAGGTTGATGGCGTGCAAAAACGAAAGTAATCCCATCACCAGTGTTGTAAAATTCGTATTTTCATGATCAAAACTATCGTGTAAGGCATCTTTAGAATATCTTCAACCAGCAGCAATGACTCTACAAAGCTGATCCCTCTGCAGGGCTGTACTGAGGAGCTTTGAGCTAAATGAGACAGATAATGTGCTAACAGAGCTAACCTGGTAATGCTAAGCAAGTATAAAGGTGTAACATACGTCTTTGGGAATGCCAGCAGACTCCCATGTTAAGCATCAGCTATAGTATTGGGCAAATTAGCATTTTGATCTCATGGTGGTGAAAAAGGCAGGCCAAAGTAAGTAAATACAAAACAAATACATACAATACAAAACTTGCTACCACCTCATCCGCACCACGAGTGGTGCCTTTCATAAGTTGGTGCTGCATAGAGTGGGACTTCAGGCAACCTTAATAAACAGAAACTAAAGTTCAAAAGTGCAAAATCCACAGAAGGAAAAACAAACTATAAATACAAAACTGCAAAGAAAATTGAAAAGGGAACAGAGAAAGATGAACAAGGGAAGAACCACCGACCACCCAGGAGCATGACAGTTACATTAAACTTATAATAAAAGTCATAAAAAAGTATAGTCACAAAAGTGTCTTTATTATTTTTACCTAACAAGTCCTTCAGTGTAAACAACACAATAAGTTGTTTGCATTGGCAGATATTGACATACACAAGTGTTAATATTGTTCTGATGCTTTGACCATATTGTTCTGATGCTACGACCAATCCATCCACCTTGAACTCCTCGCTACATGGAGCCGTAGAAACATCAACTGATTCCTCTGTCATAGCTTTTACAGGTCAGCAACTAATCTTAAACCCTTAAATTTCAGGCAGGTGGGGGTTATAAGAAATTACTCATTTCTGTTGATTTATTAAACTGGTTTATTGTAACTTTATGTAACCATTTGTTTGCTGTCTCGACACATTATGGAAAGCATATACTGAATACTGAACACACGAAAGGATCGTTGAGAAAAATTCTTCATATTATGTTTGTTATTATGTAAAACCTTATCTTGACCCATCAAGTTTTCAATCTATCTGTGTCCGTGTATTTATCTGTCTGTCCATCCATGCATTTGTCTGTCTTCTCCATCTTCTGTCATCCATCCAGATGAGGCCCCAAGAGACCAAGCTCAGGTCACTCATGTTCCACTGTGTGTGTGTGTGTGTGTGTGTGTGTGTGTGTGTGTGTGTGTGTATGCGATTTCTCCTGCCTTTCAGTGTGCGTGGATTTTGTGTGTCCTTTATCTCTGCATGTCTCTACTGCTATGTGTGCGTACAACTCGTGTGTGTGTGTGTGTGTGTGTGTGTGTGTGTGTGTGTGTGTGTGTGTGTGTGTGTGTGTGTGTGTGACAGACTGTGAAATGGTGCGTAGTAGCACCTGGGCCCTTCAGTGTTGATTGATCGGCTTGGTCATGTGGAAGAGTCCCATCTGGCCAGCCACGCTACAGTGTGTGTGTGTGTGTGTGTGTGGCTCAGGAAGAGTGCTTGTTTGTGTGTGAGAGGTGAGAGAGGGAGATAGAGATGTGCAGCATTAAACAGTATGTTTATTGTGAGTGTGAGTGAGAGTGAGAGTGAGCGAGAGAGAGCACTTCAGTTATAACTGTGGCTCCCAGAGGCCAAAGATGAACTGTATTTTATCATCCGAGGGGCTGCATGCACACTGCAAGCCTTAAAGGAAAATGTCCATATTTTTTAGAGTCTGAATCTTCGGTATCACGAATAATGTGTATTATACACAATTGGTGAGAGTTGTCTTAAAGTATGCTTTATAACAACTTTATTTTTCATTTTTCTTTTAACTTTTAGAATAACTTTTTAAAATTTAATTATAGTATTGGGGTGTTTAATAGGGCCTAAATGTATGCCTACTAAGAATAGGCTATTGAATACAAATTAACAAAGACTAATGCTAAGTTACCATAATACGTCAGTATAAGTGGTCACTATAATAAACTGAATGTGAGCGAGCTATGTGTTTTAAAAATCTTTGAGTGTATAAAGTGTTATAGTGTTCTCACACACTCTTTTGGTTGTGATTACAGTTTACTCACAAGCTTACTTACTAGTCAGAACTTTCACATGGAGAGAACATCAGAAGAAAGTCTGAAGTACAAAGAGGAGCTGATGAAGCTACATGTGCTGTGATCAGCTGAGCAAAAAGCCATTAAAATAAAGGAAATGCCCATCAGAGCCTGAAACAACATAGAAAAAAATGAATACAGCAAAGTAATTTAAACCAACTCAGTTAACTACTACATAATAAAGCACAAAACTAAAGCATGTGGAGAGTCAGTATTGTACGATATGCATTAGAACGGGGATGTGTGTACATGTTTGTAACTTAAAGAGGCAGGGAAGCAAGAGAGCAGGAAGTCTCTGACCAGCAAGTACCTGAAACACCTGCACAGGAAAGAAAAGTTGCGAGGAAAGAGGAAATCGAACTTCTAGCATAGATGGATAAAAGTAACACGTCGACAAGGTATTTTTAGCACTATGTGTCACCAATGAAGTCTAAAATGAAAAGCG
This sequence comes from Aulonocara sp. 'chitande type north' Nkhata Bay, assembly GCF_057382095.1. Classification (NCBI taxonomy): domain Eukaryota; kingdom Metazoa; phylum Chordata; class Actinopteri; order Cichliformes; family Cichlidae; genus Aulonocara; species Aulonocara sp. 'chitande type north' Nkhata Bay. The sequence goes on from NC_141350.1 coordinate 33,021,103, forward strand.
GATGGGGGGATACGACAGTCGGACTTTCACACAATATTTAAATTGGCACTTTCATTTTAATTTTTTTAATTTTTTTTACATAAAATACTGGTGAATGTTTAATGAATGTTTAACCCTTTAAAGCCGGTCGGAGCGGGCACGCTCTGTTTTGCGTAACTATTTTTAAATCCCGGTAGCACTGCAACCACGTAAGCTAGCGCAATAAATTTCTTTACATATGAAACCGGAGGAGTTGTACTTACATCTTATGCCATCACCTTGTCCTAAGTCACAGTTTCCTTCCACATATAGCTTTGCAAAAACTGCATAAAAAGCACTTGCAGCAACAAAACCATAATATTCCAGAAACACGCTTTGCCGATCCGATCAGCTGTTCGTAACACTTCCTACGTTGGAATAGACGTTGGAATAACTTTTGCATGTCCGCCATTACCTGCCCGAAACCGGAAGTGACGTCATTTTCGCGGAAATGTAGTTTTTTTTTTACCATCAGGGCCTTATGAGCCTATACTGGTGTTTTTAAAAGTTATCTTTGACTTTATGACTTTCTGTGTCGTTTCTGGGATGCTTAGGACTCATATTGCACTGCTGGAAATAGTTTATTTTGATGCAAAATTTGAATTTGAATTTGAATTTGCAGATGCTGCTTTTTTGCAAATTTGCATTATAATACTTATTTTCGTTTTTCCTGCAGTATATAAAAATTGGTGTATTTCCAAAAGTAAATTTCCTGTGGTGGGAAACTATTTTGTGCAACTTTTTTGTATTTACAGTTTTGAGGGATAAGCCTCTTAAATTTCTCTAAGTAGAAATATATGTTAAAAAAGCAAAAACGATTTTCAATTTTTTTGTAGTTTATTGCACTTTTTTGCAATTTATGTAATTACTATGCACTTAATGCAGACATATTATTAAAATCTGGGCTATAATGGTTGTATTGATGTATAGCAACTTGAAATGCTCCCAAAAAATGGCTCCACAGCATGTAAAAATATAATATAAGCTCTGGCGGACTTGGTTCTATGGTAGGTCTTAAAGGGTTAATATCAAAAGGCCCAGTCATTAAAAAAAGTCTACTTCTTTAGGCTACTGAGTCTTTAAGCCTAATGTAGCTCATCTGTGGAGACAAGAGGTGAAATGAATGTAAGTAGTTATATTGATGTGGAATCAGGTTGCAAAAAAAATATGTCAGGTATTGGGTTTTCAGCCTTTTTCAACCTTAAATCTTCCTTAAATTACACCTGTATGTCTATGTGCACTGGACACTTCACCCGATGACCTTCGTAAGCTGTCCTTCCGTATCACTAACATCATCATGTATGCCAGACCACCAAAGATGGAGCTCCGTAACATGAATGCACAAATCGGACATGCGTGTGAGATTTAGACCTGCACTATAAAATGGTGTAAATCAGAAATGAATTCATGCGGATTCGCTTCCATTAAACGAACAAGTGTTGGTTAAAGATTAGAGTCGAGAAATCTCAGTTTAAAAATGGAAAACAGAAATAAAGAGAAAAACAGATGCTGAGAAAAACGAAGACGGAGACAGACAGGGAGAGAGACAGAAAAAGAGACAGTGTGTGTTTTCTGAAACGAAGCCAACTGATAATTAATGTCTCTGACATCATGGTGCTCTAATTAAGCCTGGCATTCATTAAGCCAGGAAAGGGGGGGGGGGGGGGGGGCGTTCGTTAGTGGCTTTTTGGAGGGGGGGATTTGTTAAGTCTTCAGTGTTACTGTTTTTAGACAAAAGAGTGAGCGATGGAGGGAACAACAGAAAGAGAGAGGTGAGGAGAGACGTGGACATTAGCACAGGGTCTTCAGGTGAGATGACGCACCTTCTGCCCGCCATATTGGAAGTCACCAGCCTGTGGACTGCTGATTCTCCATGTATTGAACTTGGTTATTTAAGACAGACCTGAACAAAGGCAGTTATTTCTCATCAGAAACTGATCCTCACAGTTCACACCAGATAGATAATAAAGAGATAATCACATCAGCTGTTTCACTGTTAATACATCTCATTAGCTGCAAGTTTTCATCAAAAGTTGATAGAATCCTACTAGTTAGCACTTGGTTAACACTTGCTCAAGTTGATTAGTGCATCACAGACTTGCATGCTTTTAATTAAAAGTAGCAAGTTTCACTCTTAGAACTACAGAATGAGGAATGAGTTTGCAGATCAAACACAAGGTACACCTGAAGCTAAAAATTTGAGCTAATTAATTCTACAAGGACAAGGTGCTACAGCTGAGTGATCAGCTGAGTAAAGTAGTTCAAATGGGTGTAACCCACAAGGAATGGTAACTGGACTTGATATAATGTAGAGCTTTTCTAGCCTTCCTGACCACTGAAATCATTGTTACATGACTAGCCACATTCACACAGCACACACATCGATACAGTGCACAGATATTTATCATACACACACATTGATGAATGCATCAAGGGCAATTACTGTTCTATATCTTGGAAAAGGACACTTGGGCATGCAAACCGGGAGAGCCAGGGATCAAACCACTGACCTTCTGATTAATGGGCAACCTGTTCCGTCTCCTGAGCTATAGCCACCATTGCCCCCAGATGGTGGGTCAATATCATGTTAGGTTAAAGGATCTGAAAGAAAAAAGGGGAAAAGGAACCAGAGAATAAGTATATGGGGCGACAGGAGATCAGGTCACATTATTATAGTTAGATAAATGTAGCACTACTCCTTTTTGGTTCGTAAAGACAGTTCTCATCCAAGTCTCATGTCTCATCCAAGATGCTTCTTCAGTCTTGAACTGAAGGACACTGGCCTTCAGATTCAGTTTTGAACTGAAGAAGCCCCGTGGATAAGAGATGAAACGTCTTCATGAACCACATAGATGTCCTGATTCTTTCTTTTCAAGCACTCAAAACTGTCATGAAACCTTTGCAGATATAAAACTAATACAGTAAAATGACTAAGGCACTTATGTACTGCATGTGTCTGGACTGAAGCTAAACAGTAAGGGAGACATGAACAAAGGTAAAACACTGAATGAATTGGGCTAGATCTGAAAAGAAAATAGAGCAAATTATAATGAAGGTTATCTTTTTCTTTAGGGGGTAAAGGTATAGTGGCTAGAGTAAAGGTAGAGGGTTTAGGTTTGGAAGCTACCCCTAACGGACTAGAGCTAAAGAAATTCAGTATAATAGCAGGGTAGAGGTCAAAGGTCAACAATTAAAGGACTAGATCGAAAAGAGCCAGGAATCAAACACTCTCACGATTAGAAAAAAGAAGAAGTTTTGAGCTGTTCTAGGTGAAGGCAAGCAAAATGACATCTGAAAAACTGACCTCCCTCGTTAACAAATACAAAGCGACTGGAAAAAATGAACGACGTGGAGATAAAGGTTAATGTGGTTGAGGAACAAGAAAGACATAAAAGTAAGAGCAAATGAAGCCAAAAGAAAAGACTGGTTTTGAAGCAGGGAGAATGAGGGAATACAATGGCATTCATGAAAGGAAGTGTAAGAGATAATAAAAGCAGTTAGTGAAAAACAGGGATGGAGTGACATGGAGAAGAAGGGAAAAAGGGGCAAAATGAAAAGTAAAGTTTGGGATCCCTATCCATTTTTTTGATCGGAGGATTTTCTGATAGCTAATTAGGCATGGAGGGCCAACCATCGACAGCTGCATTCATCATCATAAAACGTAATAATTAATGACATTCCAACAAAGAAAAATATGCAAATGAGCTCTCCTCATTAGCATTTTCATATTCAGCTCCCATAATGCTTTTGCTGACAAGGTTGTAATTAATGAAAATTCATGTCTCTTAGCCGAGGTCTAGATTGGATCGCATTCATTCGCAATCCCCCAAACGAATAGTGGAGAGAGAGAGAGAGAGAGAACGGGAGAGGAAGAGGAAAAAAAACGCGACGGGGATCACTGCCAAGTTTTTAGTGAGACGAGCGGGAGGGGCGGGAGACAGAGCGAGCGAGAGAGAGAGAGGGGGTGAGACAAGAAAAGAGTTAGAGAGAGGGAGGAAAATGGAGATGGAGGAAGGCAGATGGTGAGAGATGAAAGGAAGACAGGCAGCAAGAGATACAGAGAGAGCTCGAACGACAGAGTGAAATAGAGAGAGGCCAGTGTTGATGCAGAAAGTTACAGGGAAGCATGCAGAGTGACATGAATGGAGAACCAGGCAATGAAAGAAAGCATGTAAGAGAGAAAAATATGAATGGAGGGAGACAAAGGTTGAAGGAAAGGGAAACAATGGGGTGGACAGGTCAGCACTAGAAGAACTTTACACTTTCTTTTGGAGAAGATTTGTAGGACTTGTCAGCATTTCTATCCCCACATATTGAAACAGTGTCCCACATTTTGATTGGCTGTAGTTTAGAAAAGTCCAAATTTTGTTTTATTTTTTTAAGTCGGCCTTTTTTCAGTTTTTTTCAAAAGGCTTTAAAAAATAAAAGTCACACCGAAGGCACAAACTACACAGGTCTGGGTGAAACTGGCGGAACGTGATTCTTAGAGTTTTGATCTAGAAAAGAGGAGTGCCACTCACAGAAACTGGTTACGGAGCAGATGAATCCCCACAGAAACCCAAATGATCACTACACAACGTAGCAACTGTAGTAGACGTTAACAACAGTTTAAAATGAAAATATATGATGTTAAGAAAAGCAACAGAAATACCTTTTGCGCCACATTCAGTGGATCTGGTTGTCCTACTATGGCTGGAAATGCACTGACATTTTCACAGCACTTTTCTAGTTTTACTATCCATCTCACTTCTGCTCCCACGGCTAACTGGGAAGGCCTCGCTGTGAGGCCATAGTGCTAAAGCTGCACCAACTATGCAGATGGTGATGGCTGAATTACTTTAAAACTAAATTCTCAGATGATTTCTAAAGTCCCCCCTTTTTCCCCATGACTTCTGAGCAGACTCGTGGCAGACTTCATATCCGGATTGATTTTTTTTATCTCACTTTCACATCATTTTTTCAGTTGGTGGATTCCTTGTCTAAATTTTGTGCAACTTTTACTTGTTTGATCTTTGATCTGGTTGAATGGTGGTCTGTGGGCGGCAGCATTACACCTGCACTGGCGTTGAACCAAGAAGAAGCAAGTCTAACAATATCTTTAATTCACGAAAGAAAGAAAAGAAAAAAACAATTTTAACTCCATCTTTAACTTTAGCCTGTAATTTGTCAGCCTTGTTTTGGAGGATTGTAAGTCACTAAATCTAAATGACTTGAACATGATGAATTGTGTGTCACAGACAAAGAGAGAGGCAGACACTCCCTCTGGGGACTGCTGCTGTACACCTGTGAAAACGTAAAGTCAGAGCTTCACCAGGAGCTTATCACTCCAAGTGTGTGTGTGTGTGTGAGAAAGAGAGATGATGCTGACAGATAACAGTATCTGCGGTTTGGCACCTGAACACAGCTAATAGTGATATTTTGCTCTTCACTCGGCGACGGCAGCAGCAGCTCGTTATTGTCTTCAACCCGTGTAATAACAATATTCAACAACATGATGTCAGTTTAATCTGCAGGTTCTGTTCTGGAGGTTTTTGTGGTAATTATGTGGCCGTTGTCTACATCCGTGTAAGAAACCCCCTCTGTGCTTGTTCAGGTTTTGGTCTTGTCTGTACTGGTTGATGATATCATTGGTTTCACACTCGATCGGTCAAGTCAGTTACAAGTGAATTCACAGTGAACTAAAGGCTTTTGTTGTGGACTTAGTTCTGATGCAGTTCAATTTTAAAAACAAAAATATGGGTTTTCCCACTATTTAAAAGCTGTCACGTGTGCATCTGTGCAGCTTTAAAGAAGGTCTAATATTTTATAAAGGAAGGACAGAAGGAAAGAAAACTGTTTGGCTTCATTTTTCATGATTTGCAAGTTTTTGGCGCTTCCTCACTCAAAGGCGTAGAGGTGAACACACCTGTAATTAATGATCAACTAATGGCAAAATGTCCTATTTTGTTAAGTTAGCCCCCAGGAATAAGTAAATAATGGCAACTGTTCTCACATTTGTAAAGCTTAGTGTTATATATATACGTTTTTTTCTTACAGTTAACTGAAACGCATTTGTGGTCATTATTGTGACTGTTTTTGAAAAGTTAGCTAAATTTTCCATTCCTATTTTATTGACATACGTGCCACCCAAACGTTGTGTTGAAGTCACTAGTCTCTACATTTTTAATATTGCCTGTATTTACTTTTAAAGCACTTTTATTTTTATATTTTCAATATTATTGTAATATGAAATCTTTCTCGTGGCGATTGCAGTTACAAAGATGATCCATGATGAACTGTGATCTACTATCACAGGCTATCCTGCAACTCCCTCACTTGAAACTTACCCGTGTGTCACAGTAAGATGCTTGGATATACAGTGGGGCAAAAAAGTATTTAGTCAGCCACCGATTGTGCAAGTTCCCCCACCTAAAATGATGACAGAGGTCAGTAATTTGCACCAGAGGTACACTTCAACTGTGAGAGACAGAATGTGAAAAAAAAATCCATGAATCCACATGGTAGGATTTGTAAAGAATTTATTCGTAAATCAGGGTGGAAAATAAGTATTTGGTCAATAACAAAAATACAACTCAATACTTTGTAACATAACCTTTGTTGGCAATAACAGAGGTCAAACGTTTACTATAGGTCTTTACCAGGTTTGCACACACAGTAGCTGCTATTTTGGCCCATTCCTCCATGCAGATCTTCTCGAGAGCAGTGATGTTTTGGGGCTGTCGCCGAGCAACACGGACTTTCAACTCCCGCCACAGATTTTCTATGGGGTTGAGGTCTGGAGACTGGCTAGGCCACTCCAGGACTTTCAAATGCTTCTTACGGAGCCACTCCTTTGTTGCCCGGGCGGTGTGTTTTGGATCATTGTCATGTTGGAAGACCCAGCCTCGTTTCATCTTCAAAGTTCTCACTGATGGAAGGAGGTTTTGGCTCAAAATCTCACGATACATGGCCCCATTCATTCTGTCCTTAACACGGATCAGTCGTCCTGTCCCCTTGGCAGAAAAACAGCCCCATAGCATGATGTTTCCACCCCAATGCTTCACAGTAGGTATGGTGTTCTTGGGATGCAACTCAGTATTCTTCTTCCTCCAAACACGACGAGTTGAGTTTATACCAAAAAGTTCTACTTTGGTTTCATCTGACCACATGACATTCTCCCAATCCTCTGCTGTATT